>NW_012117032.1:1240544-1333794 GCF_000951035.1 Colobus angolensis palliatus | reverse complement strand
GCCTGGCTAATTTTTGTACTTTTAGTAGGGACAGGGTTTCACCATGTTGGCCAGGCTGGTCTCGAACTCCTGACCTCAAGTGATCTGCCCACCTCAGCCTCCCAAAGTGCTGGGATTATAGGCGTGAACCACCCTGCCTGGCCAGATAATATTGTACTTTAATTAATATTTGTTAAATTATGAAGTATAATAAATTGAAGAATTGTTAATCACTACTGAATGTAGGAACTGTAGCGATATCAACACCAGTGTTTCATCTACCTGTGTTCTCTTTACATATGTCTCATTGCCTCCCCTAGCCCTAGAAGGATTCACTGTCCTAGAATGTGTATTCATCATTTTTTCCTTTCTTGAAATAAGTTTTACCATGTATCTATATTTTGCTTGTTTTTGGTGTGTATAAAAGTGATAAATTGCTGTGGTCTTCTGTAATTGATTTTATTCACCTAATACAGTGTTTCATAATAAGATTACATGTTACTTATGTGGTTTTCATTTCTCTATAATGTCTACTCTAAACATTCCACAATTTTCATAATTTCTTAAGTAATTTTCCTGCTGATGGACATTTGGGTTGCTTTCAGTTTGTTGTTGTTATAAACAATGTTGCTGCTATAGTCTTATGTTGATATGCCTCCTGGTACGCAAGTACTTTTTCTAAGACAGTAGTTTCCAAGTGGAGTTACTATGCTGGAGGGACATTTGGTTATATGTAGGAATGTTTGATGGTCAGATGATTGAACAGTGAACATATCAGTTAATATAAGCTTAAATAATGCCATGGTAACACCCCTCTTTTCCCCCCAATCTTAGTGACTGGTCATAACAGTTATTTCTCATATTATGTGTCTGTTGTGGGTTGGTGGGTTTGGGGTGTGGGAGTTTCTTTTGTCACACAGTTGTTCAGGGACCCAGCCTGATGAAGTCTTGGCTCTTTTATACTTCCCTTTGTTGCTTTGGCAAGGGAAGAGGTAACTGGAGCATCATTCATGGGCTTTGTATGTTTAGATGCAGAAGTGACACATGCCACTTCTCTCCGTGGCTCTTTGGCCAGAACTAGTCACGTCACTCCACCTTAATTGCAAGGGGTCTGAGAAATGTGGAGAAGTAGATAGAGTGATTGGTGAATAACATTATCTTTGCTGCAGGGGACACTCTTGGCATTTAAAGGCAGAGGCAGAGAGATTAAAATATGCAGAGTATTAGAGAGTTCTGCACAGGGGACAATGAAGAACTATTCAATCCACAATTCCTATAATGACCTCCTTGAGAAATACTACTATTGGGTATACACTTTGGAGCTGAGTTACTGGGCTCTGGGACATACACATTTACTTTCGCAAGATGATACCAAGTTGTTTTTCAAGGTCGATGTACCATTTTGCATTCACATCAGTGTACAAGTGTTTTTTCTCCACATACACTTTACTGCTGTATTCCCCCATTAAACCATCACTGCAACCAAGATAGTGACCATGTTCATTATTCCCAGAAGTTTCCTGGTGTCCCTTTGTTCTCCTTTCCTCCCACCCTTTTATTCTCCTTTCCTCCCACCCTTTCGCACTCCTCTCCATCCCTAAGAAACCTTTTGCTTGATATCTGTCAATTTGTTTACATAGCATTTTTTTAAAATTGTATTTTCTGTTTGGTTTATAGAAACAGAGTTGGCTTTTGAGTATTGATCTTGAGTATTGATTTATAATCTTGCTAAATTTTCTGGTTTGTTCTAATATGATGCCTATAGGTTTTTTTGTTTACTGTATAGCTAATCATATAATATTCAAATGATGACAAATTTCTTCCTTTTTTTGGTCTTACTGTTATGGGTAGGAATATCTAGTTTGAATAGAGACAGTAGATACTTACTTGTTTTATCAATGATCTTTTTTTTTCTTTCTTTTCCTTTTTTTTTTTTTTTTTGAGACAGAGTCTCTCTCTGTCACCCAGGCTAGAGTGCAGTGGTACATTCTCGGTTCACTGCAACCTCTGCCTCCCGGGTTTAAGCCATTCTCCTGCCTCAGCCTCCCAAGTAGCTGGTACTACAGGCGCTCGCCACCACACCCAGCTAATTTTTGTATTTTTAGTAGAGTATGGATTTCATCATGTTGGCCAAGCTGGTCTCGAACTCCTGACCTCAGGTGACCTGCCTGCCTTGGCCTCCCAAAAGTGCTGGGATTACAGGTGTGAGTCACCGCACCTGGCTCCTTATCAATGATCTTGAGAGTGATATCTCATCATTAACATTGGAGTTTGCTTTAGATGTTTGATAAATACCCTTGATCAATTTAAGTGAGTTGTTATTTTCTGAGTTTGCTGAGAATTTTTATCCTTCATTTCAGCCTGAATGAAGTTACTAACAGCTTTTTCTGCAACTGTGGGGATAATAGTATGGGTGTCTTTAATCCATTAATGTGGTTAATTGTTTTGTAGTTCTAATTATGTTAAACTGTCTTTCTTTATCTGAGGTAAATTCAACTGGTTCTTTTTTTTTCTTTGTTTTGACGGAGTCTTGTTGTATTGCCTAGGCTGGAGCACACTGGCACAACATCAGCTCACTGCATCCTCTACCTCTCAGGTTCAAGCGATTCTCCTGCCTCAGCCTCCTGAGTACCTGGTATTACAGGCACGCACCACCACATCTGACTAATTTTTACATTTTTAGTAGAGGTGGGGTTTCACCATGTTGGCCAGGCTGGTCTCAAACTCCTGACCTCAAATGATTCGCCTGCCTCAGCCTTCCAAAGTATTGGGATTATAGGGGTGAGTCACTGGCGTGCCTGGCCTTGTTCCTGATGTATATATATTTTTAAGTTACTGGGTTTTCTAAAATAAATAAATAAATAAATTAATTAATTAAAAGGCTGGGCATGGTGGTTCATGCCTGTAATCCCAGCACTTGGGAGGCTGAGGCGGGTGGATCACGAGCTCAGGAGTTCAAGACCAGCCTGGCCAAGATGGTAAAACCCTGTCTGTACTAAAATTACAAAAATTGCTTGCCACGGTGGCAGGTGCCTGTAATCCCAGCTACTTGGGAGGCTGAGGCAGGAGAATCGCTTGAACCCGGGAGGCAGAAGTTGCAGTGAGCTGAGATCACACCACTGCACTCCAGCCTGGGCAACAGAGCAAGACTCCATCTAAAATAAATAAATAAATAAAAATAAATTATTGGATTTTGATGCAACATTTTGTTCAAGATAAATCTTTATGACTGTGGTTACCTGTAAGTTTCCTTTCTGTTACTGTTCTCATGTGGGTCTTGGTTATACTATCCTCATAAAATGGGTTGGGGTGTTTTCCTTCATTTTTTGTTGGCTGGATGAGTTTGCATGAGTTTGGGTTGATCTGTTTTTTGAAACTTTGGTAAAACTTACCTGTAAAGCCATATGGGCCTGATATTTTTTTGAGACATTAAAAAAAAAAAAAAAAACTTCCTGTATTTTAAATGGTTATATAGGGGCCAGGCATGGCTCATGCCTGTAATCCCAGTACTTTGGGAGGCCAAGACTGTAATCCCAGCTACTCAAGAGGTTGAGGTAGGAGCATCGCTTAAACCCGGAAGGTGGAGGTTGCAGTGAGCCAGGATTGCATCACTGCACTGCAGCCTGGGCAAGCAGTGAAATTCCGTCTCAAAAAAAAAAAAAACAAAAATTGTGGGACTATTTAATTTTTTGTTTTGTTTTATTAACACTGGATTTCACTCTGTTGTCCAGGCTGGAGTGCAGTGGTGTAGTTACTCCTCAGTATAGCCTCGACCTCCTCAGGCTTGGGCAATTTTCCCACTTTAGCCTTCTGAGTAGGACTACAAAGGACTACAAAGTGTGCACTGCCACACCCAGCTAACTTTTGTTTTTCTGTTTTTTTGTAGATATAAGGTTTTGCCATGTTGCACAGGCTTATCTCCAACTCCTGGGCTCAAGTGATCTGCCCCTCTCAGTCTTCCAAAGTGCTGGAATTACAAGCGTGAGCCTGCACCTGGCTGATAGGACTATTTAGGCTTTTGTTTTTTCTTTATTTAGTACTATTGGTAAAACATATTTTTTCTAAGAATTTGTCACAAAATTGTTCATAATATTCTCTTTTTAATCTCTGGCGAATCTGTAGCTGTGTCTCCCTTTTCATTGTTAATATTATTTATAAGTGTCTGCTCTCTTTTTCCTGCCAGAGGATGTATCATTTTTTCTTGCCAGAGGATTTATCAATTTTACTAGTTTTCTCGAAGAATCAGTATTTTGCTTTTTTAATGTTTTCTATTACATGTTTGGTTTTCATTGCACCAATTGCTATTTTATCATAGCCTTCATTCAATTTTGGATTTATTCAGTTTGGAGGTTTGATTTTTTTTTTTCTACCAAGTTCTTTTTTTTTTTTTTTTTTTTTTTTTTGAGACAGAGTCTTGCTCTGTCGCCCAGGCTGGAGTGCAGTGGCGCGATCTCGGCTCACTACAAGCTCCGCCTCCCAGGTTCACGCCATTCTCCTGCCTGAGCCTCCTGAGTAGCTGGGACTACAGGCGCCTGCCACTGCGTCCGGCTAATTTTTTGTATTTTTAGTAGAGACGAAGTTTCACCATGTTAGCCAGGATGGTCTCGATCTCCTGACCTCGTGATCTGCCCACCTCGGCCTCCCGAAGGGCTGGGATTACAGGCGTGAGCCACCGCGCCCAGCCTACCTCCTGGGTTTAAGCGATCCTCCCACCTCAGCCTCCCTAGTAGCTGGGACTACAGGCGCCCACCACCGCTCCCAGCTGTAAGTTTTTTTTGTATTTTTAGTAGAGAGAGGTTTCACCATGTTGGCCAGGCTGGTCTGGAACTCCGACCTCAGGTGATCCACGTGCCTCAGCCTCCCAAAGTGCTGGGATTATAGGCGTGAGCCAACTCGCCTGGGCTTCCTTCCAAGTTCTTAAGGTGCATGCCGGTCAAATTAATGTTCTACCTTCTTTTCCAATATAAGTATCAAAAGATACATGAGTTCAGTTGAAATATATATATATATATATATATATATATAAATTTCCCTTGATATATCTCCTTTTATTGCAACGTGTAGATTTTGATATGTGGTTTTTCTGTAATTGTTTAGTTCTAAGAGTTTTAAAACTTTGGTTGTAATTTCTCCTTTCACCTGTGAGTTGTTTAGAAGTTTGTTATTAAGTTTCCAAATGTAGAAGTTTGTATAATGTTACTTTTTGTGTGTATTTTTCCCCTTGTGAAGAACTTACAAGGAGTGGAAATTTGATTTGACTGTATTTCACTGCATCATTAGGACTTGAAAGTTCTCATGGTAGGGTTTTATTTCAGGTTAATTTCAGTTTAACAGTATGTTTTCAATACTTATTTAACATGCTTGAAGACTTCTTAAGTAAAAATTCCTACGTAAAATCTTAAGTAAAATTTCTAAGAGGAAGTAAGAACCCCAGCCACCCTATTGTTAGGTTAGAAGAATAAGAAAGGGAGTCTGGACTAATTTTAAACAGGAAGAGGAGAATTTCACTGTGGTGGGGAAATATAGTAAAGATAAAACTCCTCTTTTTTTTGGTTTCCTTGTAATTCAAATTGGGCGATCATATGCAGGAACTTAGTTCTCAGTAATGAGTAATGTATATAGGGAAAGATGCAAATCCATGCAGGCTCCTTGATCAGAGACATAGTTAGTGAAATACATCAGTGGTTCTGCTGTCTGACTTATTTCTGCTTCTCTCTGTTTGCTTTTATAGGTAGAAGAAGTGAAAAAGCACCAACACTGTTTAGCATTTAGCTCCTCTGGACCCCAAAGCCAGACTTACTACATTTGCTTTGATACTTTCACAGAATACTTAAGGTGGCTGCGACAAGTCTCCAAGGTAAGCAAGCATTTAACCCAGGAATCAACTCAGCTTCTAGCTAGCTGCAAAGTTCCTTTCTGCTTTAGCCGGGTCTAAAATATAGTTAGTTACACACACTTTTTTTTTTCCCCCAGATACTGCCAGTGATTAGCAATTTTTAGTTTTTTAAAAACTAATTTTGCCTGAAAAGTGGCTTTTTAAAAATTGTTTTTTACTTGCCCAGTTTTGTTTATACTTAAAAATAAATTGGTCTGTAGACTGGCATTACTCTCTTAATGTTGTAGATAAAAAACATGAGATTGAGAATATTTGAGGGACTGGTCCAGGCTAAGACAACTGTAAAACCACAAAATACCCAGAGAATTGCTACAAATTTCCCTTCTTTCTCTGACTGTTTTTTCATATAAATAGTCCAATATTATACCATCTCCCCTTCACCTTTATTCTGCCTTTTCAGTGATTTAATTTTTTTATCTTATTTTGGCCATTATATTCCTCTGATTTAATAAGATCACCCTGTCCCATGAAATAATATATAGTACTTTTGACCAGGCACACTGGCTCAATCCTGTAATCCCAGCACTTTGGAAGGCTGAGACAGGCAGATCACTTGAGTTCAAGAGTTCAAGACCAGCCTGGCCAAAATGGTGAAACCCTGTCTCTACTAAAAATACAAAAAAATTAGCCGGGTATGATGGTATGCACCTGTAGTCACAGATCCTGGGGAGGCTGAGGCATGAGAATGAGGCATGAGAAAGGTGGAGGTTGCAATGAGTCGAGATCGCACCATTACACTACAGCCTGGGTGACAGAGCGAGACTCCGAATTAAAAAAATATATAGTATATAATATATACTATAATATTATTATATTATTTATAATATAATTATGTATTATATATTATGTACATTACATAATATATTGTATATTATAATTATATAATTATAATTGTATAATCTATATTTAATTACTATATATAATTATATATATAGTAAATGCAGATTTTATATATAGTAAATGCCTAGTAAATGCAGGTGTTCATTACAGTACTTTTCCCTTCTCCAATTTTAAAAACCAGATATATGTTTCAAAAATGTTATATAATAATTATATATAGTTATATATAATTATATACTATCTAGTACTTTTGTGTTTAATGTAAACCAGAGTAACATTATAAATAAGACAAATAAATGGTGATATTTCAGGTAACCTGTGTAAGAATGTTTTTATATCTCATTTAGAGAATTATGTGTAAAATAATGGGGTGGATTACAGTCCTTAGTGCCTTGGTTTGGGTGTTGTTTTTGAAATGATGAAATCTCTCTAGGGTGCCAGGAGCATTACAATGGAATATGCTTTCATATTTTTGAATTGATAATTTAACTTGTTCTCTTAATTCAGTGTGATTCAGATTGCTGTGTGATGTAGTTATTTGTCAAGTGAATGAGTAAGGAAATAACGTTGGAAAACAGTTAAGAGAAAATCAGAGAACAGTATCTAGAAAATCATTTTGAAATACTGGCCATATTTGAATTACCAGGTAAAAACCGTTGCCTGATGATGAAATATCATTTAGGAGAATTGGTTTTTCTTCCTTTTAGAGAAGAAGCAGTGGGTAGAGAGTTTCGGTTGATAGGGCTTAGAAAATTCTCTCAACCTAGTAGACAAATGGAGGTTCTAAATGTGTAAGGCAGCACTCCTGCAGGAAAAAGTTGGGAAGAGGACCCTTGTTCAGATTCATGTGTAGAATTAATGTGATATTAGAAGTATACTTGTCTGGTTTTAAAATTATTCATGTGGTTACAGATTGAGGAGATATTAAATAATTGGGCTTTTAT
This sequence comes from Colobus angolensis palliatus, assembly GCF_000951035.1. Lineage (NCBI taxonomy): Eukaryota > Metazoa > Chordata > Mammalia > Primates > Cercopithecidae > Colobus > Colobus angolensis. Next base: position 1,326,135 of record NW_012117032.1, on the reverse strand, counting down.
ATTTATAATTTATCATTTTTATTGTGCTTTTGTATGCATTTGTATACAAGTGGTTTTATGGATTGAAAGCAGTGAGTCAATTGCCTACACTCTGCTTTATTCAGAATAAAATGCCTAACTAGGATCAAAGTGCAGCACATTTCTTTCTGTATAGAGATGTTGATATTTTAAATCAACTTTTACATTATTAACTTTTTCTTTATTTTGGAATGCTTTTATAATTACAGAAAAGTTGCAAAGATAGTACAGGGAGTTCTCAAACATAGTTTCCCAACCCCCTCACTCAGTTTACCAGACGTATTACTACAATATATCTCTCAAGTGTAAGAAACCATCATTAGTACATAACTCTGAACTAACCTGTGGAATTTATTTTTTTGTTTTATTTTTGTTTGAGACAGAGCCTTGCTCTGTTGCCCAGGCTGGAGTGCAGTGGCACGGTCTTGGGTCACTACAACCTCTGCCTCCTGGGTTCAAGCAGTTCTCCTGCCTCAGCTTCCTGAGTAGCTGGGATTACAGGCATGTGCTACCATGACCGGCTAATTTTTGTCTTTTTAGTGGAGATGGGGTTTCACCTTGTTGGCCAGGCTGCTTTTGAACTCTGACCTCAAGTGATCCACACGCCTTGACCTTTCAAAGTGCTGGAGCTATAGGCGTGAGCCACTGTGCCTGACCTTTATTTGGATTTCACTAGTTTTTCCATTGCCTTTTTTCTGTTTTGAGATCTAATTCAGGATACCACATTGCATTTGATTGTCATGTCTCCTTTGTCTCCTCTAGTGACAGTTTTTCACTTTTCTGTGTTTTTCATTCTTTCTCTCTCTCTCTCTCTTTTTTTTTTCTTTTTTTTTTGAGGTGGAGTCTTGCTCTGTCACCCAGGCTGGAGTGTAATGACATGGTCTTGTCTCACTGCAACCTCTACCTCCAGGTTCAAGTGATTCTCCTGTCTCAGCCTACCGAGTAGCTTTGACTACAGGCATAAGCCACCATACCCGGCTAAGTTTTTGTGTTTTTAGTAGACAGGGTTTCACTATGTTGGCCAGGCTAGTGTCCAACTCCTGACCTCATGATCCGCCCACCTCGACCTACCAAAGTTGTGGGATTACAGGCGTGAGCCACTGCACCTGGCCCACTTTTCTGTGTTTTTCATGACCTTGACAGTTTTGAGAAATACTGATGAGGTATTCCTCAAAAGTGCTGAAATGCCCTGCAGTTGTATGTAGACAATAATTCACACACATATACATATACAGCATACATTTTATACTTATAATAAGTGGAGCTGAGTATTTCTAAGAGGGCAGAGGGACTTTGATTTGATTATCTTAGATTACTGGTATTGACTACAACTAATTAGAATAAGAACTTTAACCTTCTTTCCATTTAGAAAGGCTTTCATTAGAGAAGCTGTGTAGTGTTGGGGTCAAGAATTTGAGTTTCAAAGTAAGGCAGGCATGGATTCCACCATTTCCTGGTCATGTGGCTTTATCTAAGTTGCAAATTTTAAACTTTTTCATCTAATAAGGAGAATAATAATACTTACCTTTTAGAGCTTATATGAGATATGCATATAATAGATTTATACTGGCACATAGTAAGTGAGTAGAACTAACTAACTCCATAAAATAATTTCATGACTGTCATCCCTGATTGGTCAAATAATATTTTAAAGTATTATCTATTTGCATATGTATTTTCAGCAGATAAAGACATGGGTCTTGGTTTGTCTGAACAAGTTACCTTTTGCTGCTCTTAACAACCATGGCAGCCTTTTGGGGAAAGGATGGCAGACATTGGGGAAATGATTTCCTCCTGAGAAGTTTTGGGGAATAGAGGGTGATACATTTTAGTTAATGCAGATTTTCTTTTTTTTTTTTTTTTTTTTCTTGAGATGGAGTCTTGCTCTGTCGCTGAGCCTGGAGTGCAGTAGTGTGATCTCGGCTCATTGCAACCTCTTCCTCCTGGGTTCAAGCAGTTCTCCCACCGCAGCCTCCTGAGTAGCTGGAATTACAGGCGTGCGCCACCATGCTGGGCTAATTTTTTTGTACTTTTAGTAGAAACGGGGTTTCACCATGTTGGCTAGGCTGGTCTCGAACTGCTGACCTCAGGTGATCCACCTGCCTTGGCCTCCCAAAGTGCTGGGATTACAGGCGTGAGCCACCGCGCCCAGCCTAGTAAATGCAGATTTTCAATACAGTACTTTTCCCTTCTCCAATTTTAAAAAACAGATACATATTTCAAAAATGTTTAGCAGTTACGGTTAGTGAATTAAGGACAAATGAATTGGAAAGGACTGATTAAAAGAGGTTAGATATTATAAAAGAAATGGGTGAAGGAACGCCCTATTTGCGTTTGAATCCTATATAAAACATGGCCACACCCTTCTTTAAGCGTTATATGTTGAGAATAATCTTGCGATAATGTCGTTTCCTTTTTAACCTAGCATCTAGGGAGAGTAGACTAGAATCTCGCTCCATTTGGGAATATATGCCTACAGGGAATTTGACATGGGTAAGGTTGATTGTTATAAGCTCCTCCGGCTTCCAGTTTCCTCCTTCAGTTGTCATCTGCTCTTCCTCCTATGTAGGTATTAGGAAGTTACATCATTTAGTCACACTGTTACTATGGAATTGTTTAGTTTCTTTTCTTCATATTGAGAAACAAAACATTCTCAGAATAGTCTTTACATCTTGATGTTTAGATTAGGATTCATTTTGATAAGGACTTAAAAGAAAAACAAACCAACAGAAACAAAAGTTTCTGATTTTTAATAACTGTCCCCACCCCAGAGTAGGAGGCCAAAAAAGAAACAAATTTCCATTATTTTTAAATTAAAATGAATTAATGTAAAAGGAATGTAATGTAAAAGGAAAGTTCTTTATTTTCAGTTTTTATTTCTGGATTTTCAGATACAAGAGAGGTGTTACTTTTTGTTCTGATTTGTTTCATTTGATTTTGGGAAAATTTATAGAAGTTTATTAATCAGATGTGTTTTACCAAGATAGGCTCTTATATACTTACGGTTTTTAAACCTTAGCACTTAATATTACTTGCCAAAATAATACCCAAGGCAGTCTCTTTAGAGTTTTTATTTTGGATGTATTTTAGTGGTAGACAGTGTGGAAGAGCTCCTCTGGGAGGATTACATATATTGGTTGTAAATTCATTCCTAAAATATTAATGCACAGCATGCTGTAAAAATTGAGTAAACCTCCTTTATATACAGTTTAAAAACGGTGTTTGTTCAACATAGGTACATGTATCCAGCATGTTTTCAAAGTGGTTGGAGGGTCAGTGATATGAAAAGGCTACGGCTAAGCTGAGGGAGTAACAGGAACATGCAGAAGAGCTCCTATCAGTTATATGAGTAATGCTGACCTGGGTATCCATCTTGGTGGTCCACTTTTTACAGTGCGTTCATTGTGGATATGTTGATTGATCCTGTGAATTCTTTTCAAAGTTAGGCTTTCATGTGAATCTGTAGCATGTCTTAGTTTTAATTTAAAAGTTTAGTAACTTCTGTAACACCGTATTATTCTACTTTAAAGTCTGTTTCTTGGCCGGGCACGGTGGCTCATGCCTGTAATCCTAACACTGTGGGAGGCTGAGGAGGGTGGATCACCTGAGGTTAGGAGTTCAAGACCAGCCCGGCCAATATGGTGAGACCCCCATCTCTACAAAAAATACAAAAATTAGCCGGGCGTGATGGCAGGTGCCTGTAATCCCAGCTTGTCAGGAGACTGAGACAGGAGAATCGCTTTTGAACCCAGGAGGCAAAGGTTGCAGTGAGTCAAGATTGTGCCACTGCACTCCAGCCTGGGTGACAGAGCAAGATTGCATCTTAAATAAATAAATAAATAAATAAATAAATAAATAAATAAATAAATAAATAAAAATAAAGTATTTTTCTTTTTTCCATGGAAGATTAAAAGTGGATTCAGGTCAGTGACTTAGTGTTGTGTCCCTCCCCCCCCCTTTTTTTTTACTCCTTATTATGGAAAATGTCAAATGTTCTGAAATAGAGATAATCATGTAGTAACTCCCACACACCTGTGCCCCGGCTTCCACAGTTACCATCTCCTGGTCAGTGGGCTGTTATCGGTGTGCCCCCTTTCTCTCTGGATTATTACAAAGCAAACCCCAGACATTATTTCACTCACAACTATTTTCACATGTGTGTGTATAACTCTAGAAGATGAGGACTCTTGTTACAATTACTCTTCTTACAACACCGTTATCTATGTGTGTGTGTTTTTTAAAGAATGGATAATTCAGATAAAGATTAGAGGGTTGATTCAGGTGTCTTATTCCTGAAATAGCAACGTAGCATGTGATACCCAAGAAAATATACAACACTTATGGAAAAGGGCATGTTGTAAGCTACGCTTTTAACTTTTTATTAGGCAGATGTAATGCTCTTAAATTTTGATTAGAGCTAGATGAAAATGAGAACAATTTACTACATGGCACACTTCTAAATTCAGTATTTTGAATCTGAATAGTAACATGACTAAATTGAAAGTGATGGAGCCCTGCAGTTAGGGACACGATGTCTAATCATAAGCATTTTATCTTAAAAATTGTCCCAGTTCTCTTGTGTAGGGAAAAGGAAAAGGCACAGCATGACCTCTTCCAAGGACCTCAAACCTGGCCAGTTTAGTTGGTTATAACATGGTGACAATGAAAACAGCATTGTAAATTCAGGCCTCCTGGAGGGCCATGAACCTGTCTGCTTGTCTCTCTCTCTGTGCTGATCAGTGGCTGACAGTTGCAGGTGACTGTGACTGTCACAGTCGTTATCTCTCCTGCTGTGTAGCTCTCAGTATTAACGTAGTGTTTAATTCTAGGCCATTGACTTGAGGGAAAAAGTCACTGCATTGAACTTCTGGTTGCTGTGATTGGAGTGCACCCTAAACATGCACAGTGTAGGCAAATCGGAGCCACATTTCATGCCAAACGATCCCATGAAATGATGAGCAAACATCACCCTTTTAAATAAGAGTAAGGCACATGGTGAATCACAGTTGAACTTTTGGTTTCATTTGCTTAGAAACAGTATCTTACTGTCTAGATTTTACTCAAGGAATACTTAACTAATCAATTGAGTCAAATTATTCTAGTATAACAAGATTGAGGTTTCCAACATATCGATTTGTGTTATTAGATGTAATTACAAGGAACCCTTCAATATGACTTAGACATCTTTTACCCATATTTTGCCTCTTAACTTGAAGTGTAGTTCAGGAAGTCTGCTGCCTTTTGTTAGCATGGTCTGCCACTTGTCCTTTAGGGATTGTGCTGTAGTTTGTGACTTTGAGGTTGTAATGATAAGAAGCTTTGCTATCAATACTGTTCTACTGAGGAGTCAAGGGCTTTTCTGGAAACCCTCACTTCACATTTTACACCTAGTGTTTTTGGATGAAGAATCAAGGGCCCTTTGATCTAACAAGCCTACTATAGAATCTAAATGGAATGAAGGGGCTGGGTGCAGTGACTTACGCCTGTAATCCCAGCACTTTGGGAGGCCAAGGCAGGTTGATCACCTGAGGTTAGGAGCTCAAGACCAGCCTGGCCAACATGGTGAAACCCTGTCTCCACTAAAAATACAAAAAAAATTAGCCAGCCATGGTGGCAGGTGCCTGTAATCGCAGCTACCTGGGAGTCTGAGGTAGGAGAATCGCTTGAATCCAGGAGGCGGAGGTTGCAGTGAGCCGAGATGGTACCACTGCACTCCAGTCTAGGCAATGAGAGCAAAACTCCATATCAAAAAAAAAAAAAATAATAATAATAATAATAAATGGAACTGTGGGTCTGAATGACGTGAATCCTGAGAAGATTGCTCTTGTACCAATTCTGTAGAGACAAGAAAAGTTTGTGAGAAAAGTTTGGAAATTTAGTATATGAGTTAATATATGAGATATTTGGGTATATGAAGACTTCAAGGAGGCAGTGGGCAAGCTGAGTCTTTTAAGGGTAAATAGGTGTTCACCTTGCGGACAAGAAAAGTAAATTCATTTCAAGAAGGATAGGTCAAGTATGTGCAGAGGCAGTTTGCAGAGATATCCTGTAAAGATCATATCACACAAGTCTGAGAAGTGTGGAAAAAAAAAAAGAAATAAGAAGCTACAGTAAATGAGTGCTGGCCAGTAAATTTCCTGCTAGTTCCATTTCATTTTCTCGTAGAAATATGACTGTAAGTTACCCAGTATTATCATTAACTTTCCAATATAGTAATGGATTTGTTATGTAAAAAATTACCTTATGGAATCTTTGTTACAGTTAGAAGGCAGCAGTCTATGAAGTTAGAGAACTTTTAAATTCTGCTTTGAATTTAGGGAGAAGGTAACATATTTTGGATTGTATTAAGTTTTTTGTTACACTAAAATTAAGTCAGTAAAAAAATAACAGAATGATCTCCTTACAGATATAATTATACTTCATCTATATCTGACTTATTTCCACACTGCTAATCCCTTCTATTCCTTCCTTTTTTTCTTTTTCCTGTAGCGGCTCTTGTTTCTGAAATCCTACTTAATATATTCCTGAAGAAGAGGTTTTTACTTCAATTCTAAAGCTATTTCAGTTTAGAACTATTTAATTTTATTTTCTCTAAAGTTTGATAATCCAATTGTAAACAAATGGCAAAAATACCTAGTTTGTTTACCATCTCATAACAAAAGAAGCATGTTTTTGTGAAGCAGTTCTCATTTGTATAATTATACTGATACCATTTTAAATGCATCCAATGTGCTTCCATCTTCCTTCCTCCTGTCTTCTCATCTCTTCCCCCTTTCTTTCTCCATCTGTGTTGGAATTAGCAGTTGTTGTTCTCACTGTCCAGCAAAGAGAGATGGGGAGAGGGAGGGAGGAAAGAGAGGACTCTTCTGTCCTTTCTTTGTGCCAGGCACCAGGCTCCATGTGGATTGCCACGACCTCAGCAAATGGAAATGTGTTCCTTGTGTGTTCTTGGTGGAACTCTGGAAACATTTTCCCAGGAGACCTTAAAGAAGTTTGGTTGGGGTCTATACTTCTGTTATTAGTACTTTAAAATACTTGTAGGTTTGATCTGTATAAATGTTATCTTTAATAAAATAACTTCTAGAGTTCAAGGGAGGAACTTACAGTTACGTTTTAAAGTTGTAAAATGTTGTTTTAATACTGGTAAGGGCCCTTGTAAGGTAGTTGACAAGAAGGGAATATTAATATTAACTGCAGTTTTCTAAAAGAATTGTGCCACCAGTTATTTGACATTTTCTTTGAAAACATTCTTTAGTTTAACCTTGAATTCTAGTCTTCAACAACGAACGACTCTTAGTTCAGAAACTTAAGATTTGGAAAAGATCAGACTGTCACACCATCCCACCCATGTCTGTAGGCATTTCCAACATCTGTAGTGTCTGATGTGACAGTTTTTCCTTATAAGTGAGCTGAAGTCTTCATTCCTATAGCTTTGACTCATTGACCCAAGTTTTTCTATCTGGTACAATGCAAGAAAATTCGACTCCTTTTCCTATTTAATAACCTCTGAGTATTGTTGAGTTGCCAGGATCCGTGCCCTTGCACTGCCCTTTCTGCTCCTTAGCCGTCTATTTTCAGCAGAAGTATCCCTGGCAATTCCAACAATTCCTTCTGTCGCTTGGTTCTCAGATACTTTATCTCATAGCTTTTTTCCTGGGTGCTCTCTGATTTGTTGACATCCTTGCAGATCTCATCTGATCAGCACAGAATATGTGACCATTATTTTCCCTACTTTAGACATTATGTCCAAAGTGAATTAGTTACCCATTTGTGAGGTCAACCCTAAAAGAAAATATTTTTGCTCTTTTCGTCCCTCAACTCGTTGATCTGTTTTGTAAACAATATAATTATTTACTGTACCAAATTGATACTATAGTGACAACAATAAGGCACATAGTAATAACTAACATTTTGGTAACTTTTTCTATTTGGCAAGCACTGTGCAAGATACTTTGTAGTAGCCCTGTGAAGTAGGTGCTGATAACAATTCTATGAGGTTGGTTTTTTGTTGATTTTTTTTTTTTTGAGTTGGGGTCTCACTCTGTCGCTCAGGCTGCTGTGCAATGGTATGATTACAGCTCATTCCAGGCTTTGACCTTCCAGGCTCAAGTGATCCTCCCACCTCAGCCTCCCGAGTAGCCAGGACACAGGCATGCGCCACCACTCCCAACTAATTTTTGTATTTTTTGTAGAGGCGGGGTCTTGCCGTGTTGCCCAGGCTGGCCTTGAGCTCCTGGGCTGAAGCAGTCCTTCCACCTTGGCCTCCCAAAGTACTGGGATAGCAGGCACAAGCTACTGCACCCAGCCTGTGGTTGGTTTTTAATACCAAAAGATAATATCTTTTAGATATTATTATCCCCATTTTGCAGATGAGGGAACTGATATATAAAGTATTCAATTACTGCTTTATGCATTAGGTTCTACTACCTTATTCCTTTTACTTAATTATACTTCCAGTGTTTTACAGTAGTTGGAAGGGACTGAAAACAAAGATTTAAATAATAACTGAGATTTACTGAAAATATCTCAATAAGGTACTTTATATACAAAGTTGGCAGCTGAATCCAGGCAGCCCGGTAGTATGACAGAGGGTAATTTCTCAAGCAGTCTGTTTATTGGAGTATGCTGCTAAAAGACACTTGAGCATAGTCACTCTACATCACTCATTCCTCTTAAATGATGACCAAGAGTTATTTAAGACGTCTGAGATGCTTTCTGAGTCATTCAAAGCAGACTGAATTGTTTTCAATGGTGAGGGAACGACTGTTGTCTGATTCTTTGCAAACTGGTCAAATATTGATATATCAGGAACTTAGTATATGTGATTAACCAGATATCTGTATCTGGTCATGTTATATTTTAAAGTTAATTTCTTTTAATCTGAGGGTTTAGACCAATTTAAATGTATATCTACCAGGTGGCCGGGCGTGGTGGTTTACGGCTGTAATCCCACCGCTTTGGAAGGCTGAGGCGGGTAGATCACCTGAGGTCAGGAGTTGGAGACCAGCCTGGCCAACATGGTGAAACCCCTCTCTACTAAAAATACAAAAATTAGCCAGGCATTGTAGCGAATGCCTGTAATCCCAGCTACTCAGGAGGCTGAGGCAGGAGAGTTGTTTGAATCCGGGAGGCTGAGCCAAGATCACACCATTGCACTCCAGCCTGGGTGATAGATTGAGATTCTGTCTCAAAAAAAAAAATTAAAAAAAAATCTAACAGGCATGGTGGATGGTGGTTCACACCTGTAATCCCAACACTTTGGGAGGCTGAGTGGGGAAGATCACTTGAGGCCAGGAGTTCAAGGCAAGCCTGGGCAACATAGCAAGGCCCTGTCTCTACAAAACAATATATATACACACACACACATATATGTATGTATGTATACACATATGTGTGTGTGTATATATGTATACATACATACATACATGTATATATCCTTTAAAGTTTAGTTCCCATTATGTACTTAGGATTTTTTGAGTCCCCAGTATTTTTAACCCAGAGAATTAAACTTTCTACATCTGCTCTGAAGGGTTAAATTCTTCTACCCACTAGTCTAATTTATTATTTTATAAAGCAGGAAATAGTGGAATAATTGGAAAAAAACAATCTATGAATTCTGTATTAAACATACTGAACCTTGTGTATTAGACTTGGAACTTAAACATCAATTTTTTTTTTCTTTTTTATTTTAAACACAAAAGAGGCCGGTTGTGGTGTCTCACGCCTGTAATCCCAGCACTTTGGGAGGCCGAGGCAGGTGGATCACAAGGTCAGGAGTTCGAGACCAGCCTGGCCAACATGCTGAAACCCCATCTCTACTAAAAATACAAAAATTAGCTGGGTGTGGTGGCCGGCACCTGTAATCCCAGCTGCTCAGGTGGCTGAGGCAGGAGAATTGCTTGAACTCGGGAGGTGGAGGTTGCAGTGAGCCGAGATTGCACCACTGTACTCCAGGCTGGGTAACAGAGCAAGACTCCATCTCGGGGAGAAAAAACAAACAAACAAGTAGTTCATTTCTAGTAGTAAAACCACTTGAATAGTATTTGTATTATGTATTTTAATAGAAAGCTAGAATGTAAGTTCTTCGTGGTTCATTTCTCCTTTGTTAAGGCACTGTCACCTTTGGGGAAATGCTGCCATGATGTTCAGAAACATTCTCAGGTAGTAACATTTGAAAGAGATTGTTTATACATATTTTGCCAATAAGGAACTCAGGAAGGAACTCTGAGTTCAGATTTGATCTCCACCCAAGCTGAACTCTATTTTTTTGTTGTTACTGCGAAACACAATGGGGTTTGTGTGTGTGGGAGGGAGATAACTGCTAGAGTGACACTGGTGGCTCATGATTTTGGAAAGCTGTTGGTGACATCTCCTCTGACCCTATACAGTTGCATCTGACTCCTAAAGAGTCAGGTGCCGGGTCCACATTTTCACTTTTGGCTGCATGATGAGCTCACTGGACGAATGTAGCAGAAGTGTCTGTGAATACGTGGCTCATTTTGTCAAGGGAGGGGACTGTGTCGGCACTGATGCTGTCGACGTGGAGCTCTGAGGATTGTTCTTGGCCCTGTGTGTGCTCTCACTGCATCGTCTTCAGTGAATCATAGTTATTTAGATGTGTGTGTCCTCAAGAGGCTAAGCTTTCGGAGACAAAGACTGCATCTCTCCAGTACCTGGTACAGTTCCTGGTTCATAAAAGGCAAATAATAAATGTATATTGAATGATTCACTCAGGTTAGCTTGATGGCCCCACACGTGCTGCCTCCTCAGTCCCATCCCCTCACCTCTGCTGGCAGAGAGAGCTGGAGATACCTTGGAGGATCTCTTGATCTGGAGTTCTCTTGATTGGCTTTTTAAATACTGTTATAGCTTGGTCCTGGAACAGTGAGCCAGGGATTTCGTTTCATTTTATTTTCTTCCCCAGCCTGCAGTTCTCTCCATATTCTTATTTTTGGGTCTTTGAACTATATTTTAACAGGTACCTCATAGCCCATCATTTTAAAATCTTAGGTCCTACTTCTTCCAAATGCTCTTGCCCTCATAGAATACCATCTCTCTTATTTATTTATTTATTTATTTATTTATTTATGAGACGGAGTCTCGCTCTGTCGCCCAGGCTGGAGTGCAGTGGTGCGATCTCGGCTCACTGCAAGCTCCGCCTCCCAGGTTCAAGCAATTCTCTTGCCTCAGTCTCCTGAGTAGTTGGGATTACAGGTGTGCGCCACCACACTCAGCTAATTTTTGTATTTTTAGTAGAGACGGGGTTTCACCATGTTGGTCAGACTGGTCTCAAACTCCTGACCTCATGATCCGCCCTCCTCGGCCTCCCAGAGTGCTGGGATTACAGGTATGAGCCACTGTGCCTGGCCCATCTCTCATAGCCTGCCTGGATTTTCCTGTTGTCTTCATTGATTTGCTATGTCATTACCTTGAATCATTTTAAATGTTGTATAATTTGTGTAATCTTCTTTTCTTTTTTTCTGAGACAAGATCTTCCCCATCACCCGTGCTGGAGGGTAGCAGCACAATTATAGTTCACTGCAGCTTCAAGCTTCTGGGCTCAAGGATACCTCCCACCTCAGCTTCCCATGGAGCTGGGACTCTAGACACGTGCCACCACACCTGGCCAATTTTTTAATTTAACTTTGTAGAGATAGGGTCTTGCTATGTTGTCCAGACTGGTCTCAACTTCCTGGACTCAAGTGGTCCTCCCGCCTCAACCTCCCAAAGTGTAGAGATTACAGGCATGAGCCACTGTGCCTGGCCCATATTTTATTTCTTGTATATCTTTAAGTATAAAACTGGTAGCTTTGATATGCTTTTATTGGAACATTATGAAGATATATGATGTAATTAATTTTTTTTGTTTTGAGACAGAGTCTTGCTGTGTCCCCCAGGCTGGAGTGCAGTGGCGCGATCTCGGCTCACTGCAAGCTCCGCCTCCTGGATTCACACCATTCTCCTGCCTCAGCCCCCTGAGTAGCTGGGACTACAGGCGCCAGCCACCACACCCAGCTAATTTTTTGTATTTTTAGTAGAGACGGCATTTCACCGTATTAGCCAGGATGGTCTCGATCTCCTGACCTCATGATCCACCCGCCTCGGCCTCCCAAAGTGCTGGGATTACAAGCGTGAGCCACTGTGCCCAGCTGATGTAATTAATGTTATAGGAATGTTTTCTGCATCTGTTGTTAAATACGTTAGTATAAGAGCAAAAGATGAGATGTCATTATGAAAAGCTTTGAGGTCGAGCTAAGGCATTTCTATAGTGTTTGTGTGTTTATTTGTTTGTCTGTTTGTTTGTTTTGAGACTGAGTCTCCCTCTGTTGCCCAGGCTGGAGTGCAGTGGCGTGATCTCAGTTCACTGCAACCTCCACCTCCTCGGTTCAAGCGATTCTTCTGCCTCAGCCTCCCAAGTAGCTGGGGTTACAGGCATGTGCCACCATGCCTGGCTAATTTTGGTATTTTTAATAGAGGCAGGATTCCGCCATATTGGCCAGGCTGGTCTCAAGCTCCTGACCTCAGGTGATCCATCCACCTCAACCTTCCAAACTGCTGGGATTATAGGCGTAAACCACCACACCCATTTAGTTGTGTTTTGTTTTGTTTTGTTTTGTTTTTTGTTTGAGACAGAATTTTGCTGTAGTGCCCAGGCTGGAGTACAGTGGCACAATCTTGGCTCACTGCAGCCTCGACTTCCTGGGCTTAGGCAGTCCTCCACCTCAGCCCCCTGGGTAGCTGGAACTATAGATGTTCACTACCACCCTTGCTAATTTTTTAAATTTTTGTAGAGATGGTGTTTCACCATGTTGCCTAGGCTGGTCTTGAACTTCTGAAGTCAAGTGATCTACCCGCCTTGGCCTCCTAAAGTGCTGGGATTACAGGCATGAGTCACCACACCCATCCTTCTATAGAATTTCTTTAAAGAAATGATTGCATGTTGTGAAGCAGTGGAAATTAAAATGTTTGTTAAAATTCAAGGTTTTGTTTGATATAAAATAGTATAAAATTGTATTGATAAAGATAAAATTGAAACAAGTAGAGTTGTTAGAATGCTTAACTGATAAATATTAATAAACTTTATTCTAAATTTATATTCTCCTACCTCATGTCTTCCCAAAGCATTCTTTGGGAGATGAGAATTAAAAGTAGGTCAGCTAAGGTTAAGAATTGTTTATAATTCTTATTCCCCAGAGACTATCCCTGTAGCCAGAAGCATAATTTCCCAAGCCACTGAAGACTACACTAGAGCAATTAATGACTCATAATGCTGGTTGACAGCAGCCGTTTTTTTTTTTTTTTGGTGAGACGGAGTCTGGCTCTATCACCAGGCTGGAGTGCAGTGGTGCAGTGCAGTGGCATAATCTTAGCTCACTGCAGCCTTTGCCTCCTGGGTTCAAGCGATTCTTCTATCTCAGCCTTTCGAGTAGCTGGGACTATAGGTGCGCGCCACCACGCCCAACTAATTTTTGTATTTTTAGTAGAGATGGGGTTTCACCATGTTTACCAGGATGGTCTTGATCTCTTGACCTCGTGATCCACCCGCCTTGGCCTCCCAAAGTGCTGGGATTGCAGGCATGAGCCACCATGCCTGGCAGGTTGACAGCAGTCTTTTACTTCACACAAGCAGGATTATTTGTGCTGTTTCAGCTGCTTTAACCAAACATTTTAGAGTCATTCTGGTTAATTTTGAGCATGCTATGCACATAATAAGGATAAATACAACTTGACTAAAGTATAGAGGGGACAAAAAACATCACATGAATGTTACTGTGAACTTTCCCTTGCCTGTGAAAGACGAATGATGTAGTACAGTCCTCTTGCAAGGGAAGATGAGAATTTTGAAAGCATGGCAGGGATAGGGTAAGGATAGGACAGATAGATTGGTTTAGAAATGCAACCCAGCCATACTCGGAGGAGGGACATTTTTGTCATAAGGGTCCTAATAATAGGCAAAGAAATGACTTAAGAAAGTGTCAAGCTGAGTAATATGTTAGAAATGTGTGGCCACCCATTGAGTCATCTGAAAATTTTGTTGTTCACATTAGCATTTTTTAATAGTGCAGTGTTCTTTAGAGGAAATATTTTGAGGACCCAACGAACCCTCCTTCCCCCGTGTATATTTACAAGTCATTTGGGAAAAAAAGAGACACCCTGAGCAGGTAGTTGGAGATTATGTTCATTTTGATGTATCTCTCAGAGTGTGTCCATCGTGATAGAAAAGTCCCATTTAATTTACTAACTCAATTAGCCTTACTTTTTTTTCTTTTTTTTTTTTTGTTGTTGTTTTGTTTTGTTTTTGAGATGGAGACTTGCTCTTGTTGCCCAGGCTGGAGTGCAGTGGCACGGTCTTGGCTCACTGCCACCTCTGCCTCGAGTTCAAGCGATTCTCCTACCTCAGCCTCCTGAGTAGCTGAGATTACATGTGCCTGCCACCTCACCCGGCTAATTTTTGTATTTTCAGTAGAGATGGAGTTTCCCCATGTTGGCCAGGCTGGTCTCGAACTCCTGACCTCAAGTGATCTGCCCCCCTTGGCCCCACAAAGTGCTGAGATTACACATGTGAGCCACTGCCCCCAGCCTGTTATTGTTAATACAGGCTGAAACTGACTTTCGATGCCACAGTTACCTTCAACTAATCACAACTTGAATCTATACATTTGTAGTTCATTGATGGTCTGGCTGATTGCAGTTTATCCGTGTAATTGCTCAAGATGACAAGAGCATTGGCTTATATCTCGTAGACTTTTTTGTTTTACAGACTTTTATTGCTTGCAGTGGTAGACGTTGCTGCGGGGATACTTGGTCTACAGAACCTCTCCTTTTTTTTTAAATGGATAAAATGGTATTACTGCAGCAACTTGTTAAGGTGATCAGGGCAGGTGTTAGTCTACTTTAGAGATAAGGAAACTGAAGGACAGGTAAAGGAAGTGACTTATTCAAAGTCACGTTGCTAGTAAGTAGAACTGTTCCTACCTACCCCACATACTGTTCAGCTGGTGCCCTTTCTCCTGTATGTCAAGTTGTGTGGACTTCACCTTTGTGCCTTCAACTGTCTTGTCTGTGGTTATAAGTACAGTAGCTTTTGCCAAAAAGGAATTTATATTCTAATTATGAGATCCTTTAGAAGCTTTCTGTACCAAAGATTTGAGGCACCTTCTATGTATGCTTATTTCACTTCCCAAATTTCTATAACCTCTTATACTTTTCCTGTAAGCTTTTAAATTTTGATTAGGTGCTCACTGGATGGCATCACCATTGCCCAGTTGGATAAGTTGTGTGGGATTGGAGTAGGCAGAGCCTATGATGTCAAGGAATGATGCCCCATGGGGATTCACCGCTCCTCCGAAATCTGTATTTGGTCAGCAGATGGTCTCTACTGCTTCTCCCGAGGAGGACTCACTGTCTCTGACCGCCTCGTCCTCATTTCTAAGGCTTAAACATATCCTGAGGAGTACATCTAATTTTCTTTGCTCTAGTTATGTTATTTTATGATGGGGATTAGAGGAGCCTCCCTTCTGGTGAGATCTGAACTTTATTCCAGGTCTTGACCTGATGGCATAGAGTTAATAGTACAGGCTCTTGTTCAAACTCTAGTCCTGTTACTTTTTTTTTTTTTTTTTTGAGATGCAGTTTCGCTCTTGTCACCCAAGCTGTAGTATAATGGCTCAATCTTGGTTCACTGCAACCTCCGCCTCCCAGTTTCAAGTGATTCTCCTGCCTTAGCCTCCCGAGTAACTGGGATTACAGGCACCCACCTCCATGCCAGGTTAATTTTTGTATTTTTAGTAGAGACAGGGTTTCACCATGTTGGCCAGGCTGGTCTCAAACTCCTGTCCTCAAATGATCCACCCACCTTGGCCTCCCATAGTGTTGGGATTACAGGTGTGAGCCGCTGCACCCAGCCTGATCCTGCTACTTTTTAAACAGGCCTTAGGTGCACACTCTTTGACTCAGTTTAACCTTTACCTTTGAAACAAGGGTAAGTTCTTACTGCACAGAGTTGTTGTGAAGATTAAGCTAAATATTGTATCTTAAGCTCTTGGAAGAGTGCCTATCACAAAGAAAGCACTACTTAAATGTTAACTATTATTATTATTGTTACTTGGAAAAGGAAAATGCTAGAATAATAAAGGCTACTTGCTCTGAGGTGTGTACATGTGGTTTTTTGATTAATATTTTTTTTATGTATGTAGGTCTTTCTTATTTCAGGCAGGATCTCAGTTTTAATAGCTGCTGTGTAGGTGGGTCACAGTTTCTTTAGATAGTCCAGCTGGTAGTTTTCTCATTTCGGAATCAAACCATACCTTCTAAGTAGAGTGCTTTCCTCTTTTTGTGGTAGAGCCCTGATGTGCCCAGGTTGCTCTGAGTAGAATCACTTAAATCTCCCATTCTGTTGCAGCTCATGGGACTGGGCAGTGGTGTAGCTAGTGGTAGCTTTTGTGGTCATCTTTGCAGCTCACTGCCTCGTGGCCATGTTAACATGATGAGTCTATGCTGTCATGATAGACGTTCCTAGTTCTGCATAGCTCACACAGGACTGCCCTTGCTTGTAGCCTCGTTAATGTGGTTTCCTCCTCCTTGTTTCCAGCAGAAACAGCTTACGGTCTAGAATGAGGAAAGGAAGCCAATACAACTTGATGTTAAATCATTTTCTCTTAAATAGTCCAAAGGGAGTATTTAGTGGGATGCTTCATTTGAAATGGAATTTGTCTTCTTCAAAGTGGTTGCCACATGAAAGGATGCACCAGATGCAGCGGCCGCCTGGTGAGAAAGGAGGAGGTATAAGGTCATCCTCTGGCCATTCTTCCAGCAAGATGTTCTGAGGGTCCTCCCAAGTACTCAGCGTGGGTTTATATCAGTAAGCAAAATAGAAAAATTCTTTCCTTTATGGAGCTTACAATATAGAGACAAAGGCAGAGAAAAAATAAGAAAATTCCTTGGTACAGTAGGCCCTCCTTACCTGCGAGTTTCCCATTTCAGATTCAACCAACCGTGGATCAGAACCTGCCGACATGGAGGGCTGAGTGTACTGTGGCATTTTATGTCAGGGACTTGAGCATCTGTGGATTTTGGTACCTGCTGGGGTCCAGGAACTAATCCCCAGTGAATATGGAGCGTTGACCATACATTGGTGATCACCTCACACTTCTCAGAACGTTTCCACACATCCCATTTCACTCACCTTAAAAGCCAGAGTCCTTACAAGGCCTGAAGGTCCCACAGGATCTGCTGGTTGCCCCATATCCCCTGCCCATTTACCTTCTGAGCTCGTTGCCTTATTATCAGTGTTCTCAGGTCCCTCAGACATGCCAAGTATGCTCCTTTTACAAATTTTTTGTATTATTATTATTTTTTTAAATTTGAGACTGGATCTGGCTTTATTGCCCAGGCTGAAATGCTGTGGTATGCAACCTTGACCTTCTGGGCTCAAGTGATCCTTCCACCTCAGCCTCCCAAGTGGCTGGGACTATAAGCACGCACCACCACGCCCAGCTAATTAAAAATTTTTTTTCTTAGTAGAGATGATGGTCTCACTATGTTGCCCAGGCTGGTCTTAAACTTCTGGGCTCAAACAGTCCTCCCACCCTAGCCTCCCAAAGTGCTGGGATTACAGGCATGAGCCACCATACCTGGCTAAAGCATGGTTCTCTAAGGGCCTAACTCTGGGTTCTCTAACTCTGGGTACTTCCTCTACCTGGCAGCATATTCTTCCAGATAAATCCCATCAGCCAACTTTTCCTGTTTTTCCTTGCTAAATGTTGTCTTTTCAGTGGGGACCACCCTCACTAACCTATTTAAATTACAATCCACCACCTTCCTAGCAATCTTGACCCCCTTTCTCAAGCTGTTTTTTTTTTTATTCGTAGTGCTTACCAATTTTTTTAACGTATAATTTATTTATTTGTAAAGAAAGCTTAATAGGGGAGGGATCTTCATTTTGTTTTCTGAAGTAAGTTAAGGGCTCACCTAGAATAGTAATTGGCACCTCTAGTAGATATTCAGTGAACATGTTGAATGAATGAAAATGAAAAGTACAATGGAAAAAATAAAGAAGGGTTGTGTCAGTTTCCTGTGGCTGTTGTTAACATATTAACAAACCCTCGGTGGCTTAAAACAATAGAAATTTATGATCTCATGGTATATATTGCACATATAATTATTCATCCATATAATATATGGAGGTGTGTGTGTTATGTTAAAAAGTATTTTCATAAATGGAATGTGTCATGCTGCAGTTTGCATTTGTATCAAGTCAGATTGATACATATGGATCTAGCTCCTTCATTTTAACTGCAGCTCTAAGCAGCTGATTCTCTTTCTCTCCTGGTTTCAGAATATGTAAATCCCAGAGAAGTCCTTTGATTAACCTAACTTGGGTCCCATGCCAGCACCTGTTGGATTAGCCTGTGGCTTCAGGAGATAGGACACTCAGATTGCTCAGACCTGGCGTGCATGCCTACCCACGAATCCAGAGCATCTGGGTACTTTGTTTGCAGTTCCCCTTAGGATCATGAGTTGAAAGAGAAAGGATTTGGGGCAGACAAAAAAAAAAAGATTTCTACTGAGGCTTCAAGTTTGGGCTCGGACATTACATCCTCTGGGAATCCTTTTCTGACCCCTGGGATTCCGTTCTGTGTCCTTGCACTTCCTATTCTTGTAACAGTTATCATGTAGTATCTTAATTACCCTGTCCTCTTGATGTGTACTCATTCAGGGCAGAGACTGTGTCTGTCTTGTTTTCCTGTTGTATCTCAGGAAATAAAGGGCCTGCCACACACCATTAAGTAGATGTTCAACACATGTTTTTGAATGAATGCTTCCACTAACTAGCAGAGCTTTCAACCTCACTTTCTATAAACAGGTTCCCATCCACTTCCTATGAATGCCATAGGAATCCCGTGTGGCGTGGTGCTTTTGCACCTACTTTCAGACCCATTAACATTCTATCTCTTTTTACATCTTTCTTTGTATGAGTGGTTTGGCCCTGTTTGGCATTTTCTTTTTCTTATTTAATGGTGAAAATTCACAGAAAGATAAAATAGGTAAAATGCAAAGTCAGACTTCTTGGTAAAGTCTTTAGAGATAAGTCCTGCCCAGCTTTTCTCACCCCAGTATACCTTTAGCTTTCATGTGTGCACAGTAATTTCTTCTAACCTCAAATATTCCATCAGCAGAACTGTTTATTTTTTTGAGACAGAGTCTCTCTCTGTCACCCAGGCTGGAGTGCAATGGCATGATCTCAGCTCACTGCAACCTCAGCCTCCTGGGTTCAAGCGATTCTGCTGCCTCAGCCTCCTGAGTAGCTGGGATTACAGGCACCCACCACCACGCCCAGCTAATTTTTGTATTTTTAGTAGAAATAGGGTTTCACCATGTTGGCCAGGCTGATCTCTAACTTCTGACCTCAAATGATCCACCTGCCTCGGCCTCCCAAAGTGCTGGGATTACAGATGTGAGCCACCGTGCCCAACCTAGCAGAACATATGCAGATTTACTTCTGGATACTTTTAGCAGCAGGAGAGTATGGATTTTAGTGGGTATAAAATGTGAATGAAGCTGGGTGTGGTGGCTCATGCCTGTAATCTAGCACTTTGGGAGGCTGATGTGAGAGGATCAACCTAGCCCAGTAGTTTGAGACCATCCTGGGCAACATGGCAAGACCCTGCCCCTACTTGATTATTTAAAAAAATTTTTTTTAAATAAAAAATAAAATGTGAATGATTTGATTTGGAAATGGTAGTGTTATTAGTAGTACTAGTAATAGTAATAGCAGTTAACATTTACTGAGTGCTTTTTCTGTGCCAGGCATGTAGAAGTAGGTACCATCTTTATACCTGTTATACAGATGAGAAAACTGGATCTTACATCAGTGATCTATTCAAGTTATCGCAGCTCCTGAGTGGCGGCACTGGGCTGTGAATCTGGACACTGAACTCAGAACCATACACCCAAGGACTATGTTCTACTGCCTTGTACAATTAGGAACAGAAACCTGGGGTTTGGTAAAAGAAAAAAACATCAGATTGATCACAGATAAGCAGTGAAATTTCTGCCCTAAAACTTTGGTAAAGATAAATAGGGAGAATTAACCAAAGTTTTAGAACTGTATTCCCATTGCCTCTGTGAGAAGAGAAAACCAATATGTGTGAAGGTGGGGCTAAAGCCAGGTGCTTTAGCATAAATTGGCACTGTGTTACCTGGGACATTTTCATGCTTTTATAAAGTACTTGGTTCGAATACTAAGTACAGACATGCATTACTTAATGACAGGAATATATCCTGAGAAATGTGTTGTTAGGCAATTTCTTCATGGTGCAAACATCAGCATGTACTTACACAAACCTAGATGGTGTAGCCAACTACACACCTAGGCTGTTGCTCCTAGGTTACAAACCTGTGTAGCATGTTACTGTACCGAATCTGTGGGCAGTTGTAACAAAATGGTAAGTATTTGTGTATCTAAACATAGAAAAGGCAGTGTGTTGTGCTCTGACATTATGATAGCTGCCATATCACTAGGTGATAGGAATTTTTCGGCTTTATAATCTTGTGGGACTGCTGTGTGTGATATGTTATTGACTGAAAGGTTGGTATGCGGCACATGACTGAATACTGTGTTGGTTTATATTTGGACTAACAGTGCTACTTTCATAGAATATCTATTCCAAATTGGGATTATCTTATTTCTATCCATAGAAAGTAGTTATAGGATAAGTGGATGGTATTAAAATTAAGTTTTATCCCTCTTTAGGTTGCATCCCAGCGCATTAGCTCAGTGGACCTCTCATGTTGTAGCCTGGAACATCTGCCTGCCAACCTCTTCTACAGCCAAGACCTCACTCATCTCAATTTAAAACAAAACTTCCTAAGGCAAAACCCTAGCCTTCCAGCTGCCAGGGGGCTTAATGAACTGCAAAGGTAAGCCTGCAGAAATGGGTGGATCATGAGGAAGGGGTGGGGGCAGAATGAACTTCTGCTTGTTATCTCTTGAATATTCTCACTAAAAAAACTAGTGTGTAAACTTTCTCTTTCGGAAAACAGAGTAATAGGACTTTGTTTATTAGTGAGGACATTACCAATTCTCAACCCGAGATTTTTTTAAGGTTCTTGCTTTTGAAACTAATGATTTATGATATTTATTAATTGGATAGAGTTGTGTAAGAACAATTCTCCTTTAGCAACTTTTATTCCTATCTAAAAATGCATCTGCAAACAATAACATTTGGTGTGTTACTTCCGAACTTCAGGTGTTTGTTCAGATTAAATTGTTTCTTTTGAAATTTATGAAAGGTCAGTTTTTCCCGTGAAAAGGCATTTCCTTAGAAATTTAAGAACCAGCGTTTAAATCCATTTATATCATGTCGTCTGGGTGATTAATATGTAGGTTTCAAGAGTCACATGTTAAATAGAACCTGCTCCTTTATTTTTTATTTTTTTATTTTTTTATTTTATTGAGACAAAGTCTTGCTCTGTCTCTCAGACTGGAGCGCAGTGGCGTGATCCCGGCTCATTGCAGCCTCCTCCTGGGCCCAAGTGATTCACCTGCCTCAGCCTCCGGAGTAGCTGGGATTACAGGTGCCCACACCCTCTTAATTTTTGTATTTTTAGTAGAGACAGGGTTTCACCATGTTGGCCAGGCTGGTCTTGAACTCCTGACCTCAAGTGATCTGCCCTTCTTGGCCTCCCAAAGTGCTGTGATTACAGGCGTGAGCCACCATGCCTGGCCTAGAATGTGCTCATTTATAACTAGAAAAGACGGACTTGACTTGCCTGTCTCCAAAACAGATTTAAGAATTTACCACATCCATTTCCTTTCCTCTTTGGAGCAGTGATCAGTCTTCATTCTGTGGTAAATTAAACCTTTGATACTTATATATTTGTTGCAAATATGTAGACTGTGTAACTGCGAAGAATATAACTTTTAAATAAATAATTGCTAGTTCATTTGTTTTTACATGACTGATATGATCAGGAATTTAAAAATATGATAACCATTGTGATTCCGTTTATGGTTTTTA
The DNA here is from genome assembly GCF_000951035.1 of Colobus angolensis palliatus. Classification (NCBI taxonomy): domain Eukaryota; kingdom Metazoa; phylum Chordata; class Mammalia; order Primates; family Cercopithecidae; genus Colobus; species Colobus angolensis. Next base: position 1,304,095 of record NW_012117032.1, on the reverse strand, counting down.
ACATCCAGAAAAAATAATCCAATACTTGCTTATAAAGTTTGTGGACGTAATTGGGAAATGGAAGAGTATTTTAATTGTCTTTTTAGGTAATTGTGAATATCCTTCCTTGATACTATACCAAAACTTGACAAGTGGTCATTTTTTAAATGTTAGTTCTAACATGGAATCTACATCTCTATTCGTGAGCTTTTTGAATTCTTTAACGGTAAGATCCATTGATCTGACTTGCAGTTTGATTTGACTCTTTACCCATGCATCACTTTGTTGCATTAAGTGTTGGTCATTTGGAGAGTACTGCTTCGTTGTGTAACACAGATACTCCAAATGTTAATATATTTTATTATGGAATTTTAAGAATTCATATTTGTTAATATCACCACTGATTTATTTTTGTTTGTTTGTTTGTTTGTTTGTTTTTGAGATGGAGTCTCACTCTGTCGCCCAGGCAGGAGTGCAGTGGTGCGATCTTGGCTCACTGCAACCTCTGCCTCCTGGGTTCTAGCGATTTTCCCGCCTCAACCTCTAGAGTAGCTAGGATTACAGGCCTGCCCCCAACACCTGGCTAATTTTTTGTATTTTTAGTAGAGATATGATTTCTCCATGTTGGCCAGGCTGGTCTCGAACTCCTGACCTGAAGTGATCCGCCCACCTTGGCCTCCCAAAGTGCTGGAATTACAGGCGTGAGCCACCGTGCCCGGCCAATATCACCACTAATTTATCAGTAAAGTCTTTTAAGTATTGGGATGTTGTTAAGCTTACTGTGGAAACGAGTTTCCACAATTTTAATTTTTAATTAGAAATGTGAAGGCCATTATTGGCAGCATATGCCATCAGTTGTTTTCCAGTAAGCTGTCTTCTCACTTCATTTTTGAGAAAATGTCTGCCAAATACCCAAGTATGAATAATAATCGTTTGTCAGTTGTTCTTTCAAGTAAAAATGGGATTCTCTGTAAACAGTGACTGGTTTGGCCCACAACTCACATCATCAGATAAGTGTTTTCCTTGAGATAACTATCATACTTCAGTGTGTACCAGAAGTGTTTTTTTGTGTACCTCCTATTTTATCACCCAGAAAATTAAAAAGACATATACTCAGGGGTTGGGATGTAATAAGAAATGACTTTCCTGTGTCATCAAGGACATTCTTAAGTAAAACTGGCATTACAATTTTTTTAAAGAATATTTTTACTGTGGTTGCCTGGAAGAAAAGAATAGAGAAGAATATAATGACAACTGGGACAGTTTGGTGCTGCAGTGAATTAATTACATAGGCAGTCGAGACTCTAATAAGGATATTTTGCTCCAGCAATTCCTGATTGTCCCCTGTAGCTGACGTATACTATGAAAGTTACCACTGTGGGATTCTTTTTATTTTTTTTAATTGAAATCAAGTTTATTAAGAAAGTAAAGGAATAAAGAATGGCTTACTCCATAGGCAAAGCAGCCAGCCCTAAGGGCTGCTGGTTGGCTACTTTTATGGTTCTTTCTTTCTTTTTCTTTTTTTTTTTGAGACATTGTTTTGCTGTCACCCAGGCTGGAGTGCAGTGGCAGCTCACTGCAGCCTTCGCCTCCCGGGCTCAATGATCCTCCTGCCTCAGACTCCCAAATAGCTGGGATTACAGACAGGCACCACCACCATGCACAGCTAGAATTTATATTTTTAGTAGAGATGGGGTTTCACCATCTTGCCAGGCTGGTTTTGAACTCTTGAACTCAAGTGATCCGCCCACCTCGGCCTCCCAAAGTGCCCAGCCTATGGTTATTTCTTGATTGCATGCTGAACCAAGGGGTAGATTATTTATGAGTTTTCTGGGAAAGGGGTAGCCAAGTCCCAGTACTAAGGGTCCCTCCCCTTTTTAGATTATATAGGGTAACTTTCTGATATTGCCATGGGATTTGTAAACTGTCATGGTGCTGGTGGGAGTGTCTCTTAGCATGCTAATGCATTATAATCAGCATACAATGAGCAGTGAGGACAGCCAGAGGTCACTTTCATCACCATTTTGGTTTTGGTGACTTTTGGCCAGCTTCTTTACCGCATCCTGTTTTATCAGCAAGATCTTTGTGACCTGTATCTTGTGCTGACCTCCTATTTCATGTGTAAGTAAGAATGCCTAACCTCCTGGGAATGCAGCAGCCCAGTAGGGGTAAGCCTTATTTTACCCAGCCCCTGTTCAAGATGGAGTCACTTAGGTTTGAATGCCTCTGACATATTTCCTCCTTCCGTTTTATTTTTTTTATTTTTTAAAATTTGTTTATTTTTGTTTATTTTTTTGAGATAGAGTCTCACTCCTGTCGCCCAGACTGGAGTGCAGTGGTGTAGTCTCAGCTCACTGCAACTTCCACCTCCCGGCTTCAAGAGGCGCCTGCCACCACTTCCACCTAATTTTTGTATTTTTAGTAGAGGTGGGGGTTTCACCATGTTGGCCAGGCTGGTCTCGAACTCCTGACCTCAGGTAGTCCGCCCACCTCGGCCTCCCAAAGTGCTAGGATTACAGACGTGAGCTACTGCGCCCGGCTGCCTCTCCCTTTTATAAGGAGATCTTTAATCCCAAGGGTTGTAGAGGAATGAAGATCCATCTTCTGTAACTTCTTCAGGCTGAATAGGGACAATGATATTCCTGCCTAACTATGAGGGCCTCTTGTATTCAAGGTAGAGAGGAGGTCAGTCACAAAGCATTGATCTGGCAAGGGCCATTGATAACTGTGAGTTCCAACAAGAGGTGCTATCTGGAAGAATAGTAAGTGTTCAATTTAAGAAAACATTCAGTAAGCTTATCTGCATTCCTACACAAAGAGTACAACAGCAATATATTCTACAACAGTGAAAAAAAAAAAAAAGATAAGTAAAATTATCCCAAGTAAACTAAATAAGAAGGCTTTCTATTAACTAGGCAGTTATGGAACCAAGCTGATATGGGGTCCCTAGCTGATTCCAGTACATGCCCAGAATTAGAATACTGATCAAGATGTTTATATTACCCATCCCTTTTGTTTCTTCTGAGCAGCAGCAGAGATCACTGGTTGGTTCATGGGAATAAGTAGGATTAGTCTAAATTGCAGGAAAAAACCCTCAAAAACGACTGAGACTAGAATCTAATAACAGGTATACCATAGTTCTTGAAACATAATTTTTCTCTCTTCAGTCTCCTATTTTCACTAAAGACAAATGATAGGACTGATTTGTTTGCAAAATACTTAAGCTTAGGTTTTATATGCTCTATGTATTGTTATTAATTTTGGACTGGCTGGATGCAATGGCCCAGTCCTGTAATCCCAACACTTTGGGAAGCTGAGGCAGGAAGATAGCTTGAGACCAGGAGTTTGAAACCAGCCTGTCAACGTCGTTGAGACCCCATCTCTATGAAAGAAAAATTTAAAAATTAGCTGGCTATAGTAGCACATGCTTGTAGTCTCAGCTACTTGGGAGGCTGAGGCATGAGGATTGCTTGAGCGCAGTAATTTGAGGCTGCAGTGAGCCATGATTACACTACTGCACTCCAGCCTAGGCAACAGAGGGAGAACCTATTTCAAAAATAAATAAAATAAAATAAAATAAAATAAAAAAGTACTGGCACCACAACAGTAAAGTTAATATAGTTTTTTTTTTTTTTTTCTTGCTGAAAGGTTATAATTATTATCATTTTGTTTGTGGAGCTACCCATCATGAACTATCATCAATCAGTGTGTTCTGAGATTTGAAATTATTGGGAAATATTTTTGCATATTTCACAGAAGTGTAGACTTTTGTACTTCTATTATAGAACATCAAAGACTTTCTATCATACTGCCAAATCCTGATGTCTTAGAACAGAATGGGGCATTAGAATTCATCCAGACTATCAACCTAAATGCCCATCAATGAGAAACTGGATAAAGAAATGTGATACACCATGAAATACTATGCAGCCATAAAAAATGAAATTATGTCCTTTTCAGGGACATGGATGGAGCTGGAGGCTGTTATTCTTAGCAAACGAATGCAGGAACAGAAAACCAAATACTGCATGCTCTTACTTATAAGTGGGTGTCAAGTGATGAGAACACATGGACACATAGAGGGGAACAGCACACAGTGGGGCCTATTGGAGGCTGGAGGGCAGGAAGAAGGAGAGGATTAGGAAAAATAACAGATACTAGGTGTAGTACCTGGGTGACGAAATATATGTACAACAAACCCTCATGACACATATTCACCTGTGTAACAAACCTGCTCATGTAGCCTTGAACTTAAAATAAAAGTTAAAAAAAAAAAAATCATCCAACCTAATGCTCTCTTTTAAAGATGGGGTCTATGGGGATGTTAACTGCCAAATTCAGTTTAACAGTTACCTTTTAGGGAGACGGGGATAGGATTAGTGAATGGTTTGAACAAGGTTTCAACTATGTCTGTAATGTTTATTTCTTTAAAAAGAAAAATGAGAGGCCGAAAGGTTTTTTTGTTTGTTTTGTTTTGTTTTGGAGACAGAGCCTCACTCTGTTGCCTGGCTAGAGTGCAATGGTGCGATCTTGATTCACTGCAACCTCTGCCCCCCAGGTTCAGGCGATTCTCCTGCCTCAGCCTCCTGAGTTAGCTGGGACTACAGGCACCCACCACCATGCCTGGCTAATTTTTGTAGTTTTAGTAGTGGCAGGGTTTCGCCATGTTGGCCAGGCTGGTCTCAAACTCCTGACCTCAGGTGATCCACCCATCTTGGCCTCCCAAAGTGCTGGGATTACAGGCATGAGCCACCACGCCTGGCCCAAAAGGTTAATATTTGAAAACGCTGTATAGTTAATACCTGGATGAATGTTACAGTTTTCTGCATTTTTTATTTGAGTATTTCATAATAATCCAAACATTTTAAACCTAAACAAAAAGAAAATTAAAATGCTTCTTTTTACATAGAAGAATATGATGCTCCCAAAGAGCCAGTATTTGTGGAATAAATATCCAGGTGGAGGGATATTTTGGGCATGACCCACTTCAGGAGGATTCAGGTTCTGTCTTGCCATTTAGTTCTTACAGAGTCATTGACTTGATCCCCCATGTCTATTGATTCTGTGTGGTGTCTTTTGAGCTCATCCTGTTTTCTCCTCTGCTTCCATCCCTCTACTGCACACACGCTCTCTCCCCAGCTGTTACAGTAAAGGTACTTCTCATCTCTCACCTGGTCTGTTGCGCTACCTGTGAGAGCTGATTGTCTTGTCATTTTCCCTCTGCAGGTTAGCCCTATTTTTGTTGCCCGCTGTTTTTTACGTTTCTTGGTTTTGTTTTATTTTGTATTTTTAAAAATTTAAGCCTTTTCCTTCATCAAAGTAACACCCATATAGATTTTTAAAGATCTTAATAAACAGTGAAGTTTACAATAAGAAGCAGGTGCCTAAAGTTCCAGCCCCTCCCTGCATCCAAGTCCTGCTGCCTAGACAATCCTTTTGAATCTTTTGGCTCTTTCTGCTGTTTTCCTTTCTCTTTCTAAATATTATGCATATACTGCTATGTTTTGATTTTTCATTATTGGACATTATATGTTGACCCATTACTATGGAAGATCAGGATTTCATTCGTTTACATTGTCTCGCACTCCCTCTATCCCACATCACATGTAACTTCTCTTTCCCCTATCCTCTCAATATATAGGTATTAATTTTTGGTTAAGTCAGTGCTCACTATTTACGTTATTATGAGCCTGGAACTTATTCAAGCTAAGGGATTTAATTGCAGTGATTATATTTCCTTTCTTGTGCTGGCTTGATAGCAGCCTCACTTTATCACTTGTATACTTTTCTTTTTCCCTAGTATTTGTAAGCTTTCTGACGGAATTCTTATATTCCTCTCAGCACCTTTTTCTTGGAGACTTTTTTCTTCCTGGAGCCAGGGTAGGTGCTTGTTCTTCTGGCCTGCTACACAGCAAAGACAGTGTGTGGACCTTTTCCTCAGGGGGTGTCAGTTTACTAGAGAAACCCTTTGGTATTCTGCCAGGGCAATGCATGCCAAGATTCAGGGTAGTTAGTGCAAAAGAAAGGAGGAATCTCAAGGTTTAGTATGTGGATTTTAATTTAACTTCCCTGTTTTCAGAACAGTGTTTTCTGTTATGCTTGGTCACTTTTTTCTTTTCAATTTATGAGAAGTATTTCGACACTTAAGTCATTACAAAGAATTAAACAATACTACAGATTATACCGTCGTCCTTTGACAATCATGTCTTATTTTAACTTCCATAAGCCAGTTTCTATAGCATTGCATGCATACCAAATTGATAAAGGATAACTTCAGACTATTTTAGATAAAAGTTGGATCTTACCTGTAATCCTAGCACTTTGGGAGGCTAAGGTGGGTGGATGATTTGAGGTCATGTTGGCCAGGGTGGCCAACATGGTGAAACCCGTGTCTACTAAAAATACAAAAAAATAGCTAGGCGTCATGGCACACACCTGTAATCCCAGCTCCTTGGGAGCCTAAGGCAGGAGAATCACTTGAACCTGGGAGGCAGAGGTTGCAGTAAGCCAAAATGGTGCCACTGCACTCTCCAGCCTGAGCGACAGAGCGAGACTCTGTCTCAGAAAAAAAAAAAAAAAAAGTTGTATCTTAAAATTGTATATGTAAACATTAACATTAAATGCACAAATTTAGTTAATACTTTGTTTTCAATGACATTTATTTTCTCTAATTTCCCAAACCTATCATTGATCAGAAAAATAATTGTAAAGAACACATGTCTGATAAGACAGTATTACTGAGCCATGTGGTATGAAAGGAGATAAAGGAGTCTTTGATATTACCCAGATGGACTTCTGGAATTATCTTTTTAGAGACCATATGTTCAGTAATCAGCATCTCAGAAAATGAGTATATTACACTGAGACTGAAATATTTTGAATATAAAAGTAAACTAAGTCACTGGACATGAGCCATCTTTCAGCTGTTGTTTAAAATCTTAAGATGAATCATTGAGAATACTCAAGCTGTATGTATAACTAAGTAAGAAATTAACTCAGTGGTTTTCATTCTCTTATTGCTCTATACTTTACAAACTATTCTCTCTCCTCCAAATTACCTCCCTGATGCTTTAACAAACTATTCTCTCTCTTCCAAATTACCTCCCTGGGTCAAATGAAGGGCCAAAGAAAGCAGTTTCCCTGTTCATCATGCTGTGTAGTATGCCTGATGTCTTTGAATCAGGGACTCTGGTTCATTTTATTCCAGGGAATTAACTGTCTTCTGCTGGCATTGGGGAGAGGATCTGGGGTCTTACTCCTCCTTCTGTAACCTTTTGGAAATTCGTAGAAGTATAACAAAAATATAGAAAAGGCAGATACGAGTGCATAACTTGATGGATTTCCACAAAGTGAACACATCCGTGTAACCAGTATACATATTGAGGAAGAGAATATTACCAGCACTCCAGAAACCATCCTTGTACCCTTTCCTTTGTTACCCTAAACATCATCACTATCCTGACTTAGAACATCATGAAATAGTTTCACCTGTCTTTGTACTTGGTCTAAATGGAACACACAATATGTGTTTGAGTCCAGCTTCTTTCATTGACTTTTCTTTTAAAAAAGCAAAAGAAAGCATACCAAGTGACTTATTATCAGCTTGTACTTTGTATTGTGTAGTATAAGGCAGTGGTTTTGATTTGTTTAAGGTAGAGAATTTTAAAATTTTACACTGCAATAAAAGATTTCTGTTTTGTTCTTTCTGTTGCTTTAAGCATGGGGAAGGTAGGCCTAGGGGACTTGCTATGTGGCATTGGAGTAACTGGTAAAGCTGCTGTTGTGTTGTTCTTTGGAAAAAACTAGGCTTTAAACCAGTTTCTCTTTCTTTTTATTTTGAGACAGAGTCTCGCTCTGTCGCCCAGGCTGGAGTGCCGTGGCACGATCTCGGCTTGGCTTACTGCAACCTCTGCCTCCCAGGTTCAAGTGATTCTTTTGCCTCAGCCTCCTGAGTAGCTGGGACTACAGGCGCACGCCAACATGCCCGGCTAATTTTTGTATTTTTAGTAGAGACGGGGGTCTCACCATATTGGTCAGGCTGGTCTCGAACTTCTGACCTTGTGATCCACCAGCCTCGGCCTTCCAAAGCGCTGGGATTACAGGTGTGAGCCACTGCTCCCAGCCACCAGTTTCTCTTTCATTACACACTACTATGAGGTGTTTGTCTCCCACTTCCATTGTCTAAGAAAGATTTTTATTGCTAAGATTCCAGAGTAATAAGTTGATAAGTACACACATGCACATATACTCCCTTCATACATACATATATTTAATACCAGGAATTAAGTGTATAATGTGTATTTAAGAAAGTGATGTTAGTACTGCAGAAAGCATTCATGTGGTTTTTAAATGTCCAGTCACCTAGTGTGGTGGCTTCGAAATATGCCATATATTTAGTTGCTTATTTTTATTTGTGCGTTTAGGAAATTTGTGGTAATCTCTAATGTATGTTTCACAGGGAACATTTTAGATGCCAAAGGGCAATTTATTTTTATGTTTTTACCTAAGTTTCAAGGAATTAAGTTGTAGGTTACAGTGTTAGGGCAAATAGCCAGGGAGAAACTTAAAGTACAATGTGATTATAACAGGTAGGAGTTCTGAGGCATTTTATCTTAAGCACATATCCCCTTAATTTTTCTTTCTACTACAAATTTTCATCTTTAACAAATGAGCTATTTTCACAGAACATTTAAATTGGTATTTGCACCAACATTCTAAATCTGGAAAGATGGCATGCTGATGTACACACACAGGTCAGCAGTTTCAGAGGAAAAACATTGTTCTTGGAACTAGTGCTGTTTGTTTTTCCTTTATTGGCATTGGAACTCTTCAAGTTAGTTTTCAAAATATAGAGGAGAGGCAAACTTCAGGGTAATTTTTGGTGGTTTTGATGGTTTCTTTCCTGATTATATGTGTCACCAATAACTATAATACATTGTTTAATTCTTTTATTCATAGATAGTACTTAATTTATGTTAACTATATCTCTAGATGACTCAGATAGTCTTAATACTAAGATTATTGTTATTTGCAATAGGGAATGATTTTTCATAAAATATGGTAAGTTTCTTTGTAGAGTCAGTGAAGAAGACAACTTTTTGCTGATTTAAATTCAAAGGATATAATTTTTTTCCTCTTCTCTTAATTTCATGTTTTTAATATGATAGCAAAGCTGTATGAACTTATTTGCACTAAATTATAATGGTGTTTGAACATTTTACTGCCCTGTTAAATTTAAATTTAGCTCTGGTTGGTTTTTTTTTTTTTTGAGATGGAGTGTCACTCTTGTCGCCCAGGCTGGAGTGCAATGGTGCAATCTCGGCTCACTACAACCTCCGCCTCCTGGGTTCAAGCACTTCTCCTGCCTCAGCCTTCTGAGTAGCTGGGATTACAAGTATGCACTACCACACCCGGGCTAATGTTTGTATTATTAGTAAAGATGGAATTTCACCATGTTGGCCAGTCTGGTCTCCAACTCCTGACCTCAGGTGATCTGCCTGCCTCAGCCTCCCAAAGTGCTGGGATTACAGGCATGAGCCACCACGCCTGACCAAATTTAGCTCTTATAAATTTTTTTTTTTTACAGTCTCGGTCTGACCTCCCCCAGGCTGGAGTACAGGGCACGATCTCGGCTCACTGCAGCCTCCATCTCCCAGGCTTAGGCGATTCTCCTGCCTCAGCCTCCTGAGTAGCTGGGATTACAGGCATGTGCCACCATGCCTGGCAGATTTTTGTATTTTTAGTACAGACGGGATTTCACGATGTTGGCCAGGTTGGTCTTGAACTCCTCACCTCAAGTGATCTGCCTGCCTCGGCCTCCCAAAGGGCTGGGATCATAGGCATGAGCTGCTGCACCTGGCCTAGCTCTTGTAACTGTGCCATTTATTTATCATTTATTAAAGATTTATAGGGAGGATCATCGAAGGACCTAGAGTTTGTAAATATAGAGGAGGCAAAACTTTACCTGTGCCCTCTAAAAGCCTCCACCTGGGTCTGAGAACTAACTGGACATAAGGCATTAGCGGGAGAAAAGTGTACAGATTTTTACATGTTCATAGGAACCCCCATGGGAAAATGAAGACCTAAAGAAGTGGCAAAATCTAAGTGCTTATATACTAGTTTGAACACAGAGGAAATTGTGGAAAAGTAAGTAAAATATATGGGGAGATCAAAGAAAGATGAGTTATTTTAACAAATGTTGTTTGTCTTAGACTCCATTCCCTGTCTCTTTTTTGTTGTTGTTGTTGTTCTTTTTTTTTTTGTTTTTTGAGACGGAGTCTCGCTCTGTCGCCCAGGCTGGAGTGCAGTGGTGCGATCTCTGCTTGCTGCAAGCTCCGCCTCCCGGCTTCACGCCATTCTCCTGCCTCAGCCTCGGAGTAGCTGGGACTGCAGGCGCCCGCCACCACGCCCGGCTAATTTTTTGTATTTTTAGTAGAGACGGGGTTTCACCGTGTTAGCCAGGATGGTCTCGATCTGCTGACCTCGTGATCCGCCCGCCTCAGCCTCCCAAAGTGCTGGGATTACAGGCGTGAGCCACTGTGCCCGGCCATTACCTGTCTCTTGTGGTCAGAATGTTGCTTTCCTTCTGCTACATAGAGGGCATCTTTCACAAGGGAGTTTTGTTTCTTGATTTCAAGAAGGGGAGGTCAGAGGCCAGGTGCAGTGGCTCACGCCTATAATCTCGGCTTGGGAGGCCGAGCTGGGCGAATCACTTGAGGCCAGGAGTTTGAAACCAGCCTGGCCAACATGATGAAACCTTGTCTCAACTAAAACTACAAAAATTAGCCAGTGTGGTGGTGGGCACCTGTAATCCGAGCTACTCCAGAGGCTGAGGCAGGAGAATCACTTGAACCTGGGAGGTGGAGGTTGCAGTGATTGGAGATCGCGCCACTGCACTCCAGCCTGGGGGACAGAGCCAGACTCAGTCTCAAAAAAAAATTAGGTGGGGCGCGGTGGCTCACGCCTATAATCCCAGCACTTTGGGAGGCTGAAGTGAGTGCATTATTTGAGGTCAGGAGTTCAAGTCCAGCCTGGCCAACATGGTGAAATCCCGCCACTGCTAAAAATACAAAAATTAGCCAGGCGTGGTGGCGAGCACCTCTGTAGTCCCAGCTACTCAGGAGGCTGAGGCAGGAGAATCACTTGAATCCGGGAGGCTTCAATGCAGTGAACTGAGACTGAGCCACTGCATTCCAGCCTGGGTGACAGAACAAAACTCTGCCTCAAAGAGAGAAAAAAAAAAAAAGAAAGAAAGAAAAAGGGAGGTCAGAGCGCTCCTTTTTACACTTGCTGTTTTTCAAGTGCGTTTGGCTCAATATAATCCTTATGCCAAAGTGGTATATTTTGGGGTAGTGTATTCTGCACTCCTTGCTAAGGTATGATAGATCAGAGAATTCTTTTATGGTGATATCCTGCCATGTTTAGAAAAAGGAATAGGAGAATGAAGTCAAAAGCAAAATTTGATAGTAATAATGTGTGTGTGTGAATGTATGTGTGTGTGTTTCCAGTAACTTTGTCCGTGGTACTTGGAAAGTTTGTCACTTAAGTTCAACTAAAATGTCTTTATCTTAGACTATTTTAATTACTAATTATTTCTACCAACCAGTTTAAGAAAGAAGCCTCTGTTCTAGTAAGTACTTGCCAAATTGGTGATAATTAAAATACACTTAAATTGTTTAATTCTATGTGTGGAAACTAGAAAACGTATAAAATAACTACTTCATAAATAGAAATATAATGTTTCAATTTTTTTTATGGTTGGTGGTTATCGCTTCCATTAATAAAGGAAGTGGAGCCACATGGATCTGCTTTCTGGCTTTTGCTGTTTATAAATAAATTGGTATAGAGAAAAAAAACTAGCACAGCTAGAAAGTCCTAGCTGGTTCTAGAAATGGAGTTACTTTTATAGGGAGAGCACTATAATTTCAGTAGAAGTTGGTATTTTAAATGACTTGATAAATCATGTACAGTAACTCCTCATTTAATGTCTTATGTAATGAAACCAGTTTTACCATAGGTTAATTGATATAAATAAGAGTTAAGTTCTTAGGGCATATTTCTGGTCACAACACCACGAAACTACTAAATAAACATCAAAACACTTTTAGTATTAAACATTGCAGTAAATATGAGCTATCCATATACTTAAGAAAGATTAGTAAAGGGCCAGGCGTGGTGGCTCATGCTTGTAATCCCAGCACTTTGGGAGGTCAACGTGGGCGGATCACAAGGTCACGAGTTCAAGACCAGCCTGACCAACATGGTGAAAACCCGTCTCTACTAAAAATACAAAAATTAACTGGGCATGGTGGTGCATGCCTGTAACTCGTGAGGCTGAGACAGGAGAATCACTTGAACCTGGGAGGTGGAGTTTGTGGTGAGCCGAGATCACGCCATTGCACTCCAGCCTGAACAATCAGAGCGAAACTCTGTCTCAAAAAAAATAAAAATAAAAAAATTTAAAGTAAGATAGGCCGGTTGAGGTGACTCACGCCTATAATCCCAGCACTTTGGGAGGCCGAGGCAGGCGGATTACCTGAGGTCAGGAGTTGGAGACCAGCCTGACCAACGTATTGAAACCCTATCTCTACTAAAAATACAAAAACTTAGTCGGGCATGGTTGTGCGCACCTGTAATCCCAGCTATTCGGGAGACTGAGGCATGAGAATCGATTGCCTGACCCCGGGAAACAGAGGTTGCAGTGAGCTGAGATTGTGCCACTGCACTCCAGCCTGAGCGACAGAGCAAGACTCCATCTCAAAAAACAAACAAAAAGGGTAATTATTTACCCAGTTTTTCCAGTTCAGGTTGCTGGTGGCTGGAGCTTCTCCCAGCAGCTAAGAATGCCAGACAGGAAGCAGCCCTGTGTAGGACAGCATCCCGTCACAGGGTGTACACACACACACACACACACACACACACACACAGCTGTCTCTCTCTGTCTCTCACTCGCCATGTGGACACACTGGTGAACGTAATGTGCACAGCTTTGGGATGTGGGAGGAAATGAGTACCCCAAGAAAACCCACACAGACAGAGGAGAATGGGCAAACTTCACAAAGACAGTGGTCCTCACCAGGGATTGATTTTTTTCCTCATTAACATTATAGCTAAATGACATTGAATGAAATGACATTGTTTGAGGACCTGCTATATATCTGTAGAATTATTATTATTATTTTTTGAGACGGAGTCTCGCTCTGCCTCTCGGACTGGAGTACAGTGGCGCCATCTCAGCTCACTGCAACCTCCGCCTCCCAGGTTCAAGCGATTCTCATGCCTCAGCCTCTTGAGTAGCTGGGAGTATAGGTGCGTGCCACCACTTCTGGCTAATTTTTTGTATTTTTAGTATAGATGGAGTTTCACCGTGTTAGCCAGGATGGTTTCGGTCTCCTGACCTTATGATCTGCCCACTTTGGCCTCCCAAAGTGCTGGGATTATAGGTATGAGGCATCGCATATGGCCTGTAGAATTCTTAATGTGATTTTTATCATATGTGATATGAAAAAAGGCAAAAACAAACAAAAAAAGTACCACCAGCGTTTTTGTTTTCTTAACATTCTCCTTTGGGTATTGAATTTTGCCATTGTGTGTTACTATTGTCCCCTGACAGTTTTATAAAATTCTGTGTAATAGTTAAGCCTGTTTTTGTGAAGATACTGTGATGCATGGGAATACAGTATGGCCTTAACTTTTATCACCTTTGTTTTCTATATTTATCTTGTGTGCTCTGCTTGGCTTTGCGTTCTGAGAGGGCAGGAATCAAGTCCCCCTCAGAGGTCATTACTAAGTTGCTGGGTGAACATTAAATACATACTCCATAAATGAATGCCCACTTGAGTGAATGATGTTGGACGCACTTGAGTGAATGGTGACGGAATTGTCTTTATTCATGCAATTATATGTATTCTTCACAAAAGGTATTTGTAGCAACTTCTTTGCGAAAGGGATTTGTAGCAACTTTTTTTGTTTTGTTTTGTTTTTTGAGATGGAGTCTCACTCTATCCTCCCCCACAGGTTGGAATGCAGTGGCTTGATCTCAGCTCACTGTAACCTGTGCCTCGTGAGTTCAAGTGATTCTCCTGCCTCAGCCTCCCAAGTAGGCCGGGATTACAGGTGCACGCCACCACACCCAGCTAATTTTTGTATTTTTAGTAAAGACGAGGTTTCACCATGTTGGCCAGGCTGGTCTTGAACTCCTGACTTCGGATGATCTGCCTGCCTCAGCCTCCCAAAGTGCTGGGATTACAGGCGTGAGCCACTGTGCCCGGCCTGTAGCAACTTTTAGAAGGAAGTGAGACTGGTAATTTATCATTGTATTTCTCTTTGGTTGAAAGTATGATGAGAAGACAATGTGCACAGTGAGATGATTCAGAAAACCTTACACAGAAAAATGTTTGTAAGAAAGGATTTGAAGTTGGAAAAGGAGATACTAGTTTTAAAATAGGCGGTATGAAATTGGACTTCTAAAAAAATATCTATGGTCTATTTCACCATTTTCTAAACTCACTTCACATTCTCTTACCACTCATCTTGCAAGAATGTGCCCCAACTTTTACCTTTGACCACCTGCCAAACCAGACTCAACCTAGCGACTCCTGCCCCACCCTTCAAAGTGTATTTGTAATGGCATTTTTTCCTTGAAGCTTTTAGTTACTTCTCAATTCTTTTTTTTTTTTTTTGTTACTTCTCAATTCTATGTGATCTTTTCCTCTTCTGAATTGTTCACTTTCTTTATATGTTTTGTGCTTATCAATCCTTTTGTAATAAACATCTAAAAATTTCTAAAATCGCCATCTACTTATAAAGTCCTTAATAAATACTTACTGAACTGAACTGTTGGTTTTCCCGCCACCAAGGCTAATCAAAATAATGTGATCATAAAACTCTAGGAAGAGAACATTTAGAAATGCTTTGAGCATTGGAACCATTTCTTGCATTTAGTGTTCAAGGTGACTATTTTAAGGGGACATCAGTCACTTAAAATGATGGTTGATCAACCACATTGCATTATATGGCACCTACACATCAATTTCAGGGAACTTAGGAATGTGTGATTGATTGTGTCTTAGAAGCTGTGGTATAAATTGAGTATGTTGTCACCTGAAACAAGTAAAGATTACTTGGGTCAAGAGGAGAGTGAATTCAACACTTGGAGGAAAGACGTGATTTGAGCTCTGATTAGATGTGAAATTTGGTTTAGCTGAAAATGGAGAGATGGAGGGACAGGTCCTCTCATGAGAGAAAGAGGGAGTGAATGGAGTTGGTCGTGCAAGGATGTGGACATAATAGAATGAAAGTATGAAGAAATGAGCAATGAGAAACTCCTAATTATGCATGGCATTTATCAAGTACCTTTCTTCTTAGAAAGCTAAAATTCTACATTTTTAGTCCCCTTGGAGTAGAAAACAAATGACCTTATTTCCTATTCTGCTGTTCTGCTCTTTTGGGGGTGTTGGCATTCCAGATGTAAAGTGATTAATGCTAATTACTTATCATTACCAAAAGCCCACATTTCCAGGTTTTATTGAAAGATTTTAGTTTTTGTTTTTATCCATAATTCATGAAAACTTCTTTTAATGGAAATAGTGATAATTCATTAGCATAGTGAAAAGAGTGGCATGCTAAAACATTTTTGCAGTTCATTTGATCGATTTAAACAGCAGCACTTAGAACAATTTCAGCTTATTTGAAGGCACTCTGCTATATAAAAAATGTTAAAGGCAAGCCAGCTGCAGACTGCTGAGGAAAGAGTAAAGCCTATGTAAAAGAAAAACAGCACAAATGCTGCTCATTTGTGCTAGGGTTAGAGATAACCTTGGGAAAGAATTTCCACTACCAGGGTTCCATGAGGCTTGCCAAATGTTTAAGGAATTTCATGGAATGTATGGAATGTCTTTTTGTCAGTTAACTGTTCCCAGAACTAGAAGTTCCTTTCTTATACAGCTTTGCTTTTCAGATGGAATTGTGATCCTCTTGGGAAGCTTTCATTTCACAAGATTCCCATTTTCCTTCCCAAAGAATTTGATCAAAGCAGAGCTGTCAGGTGGTGCGTGGGGCTCCGTGATTGTATATAGCCTTTGATTCTCTTCTTGCCTAATGCTGCCAACCTAATTTATGGCGATAATGGTCCATTTTCATACTCCCTCATGTAGCACATTTTGAATAGGGAGCGCAGAAATAAAATATCAGCCAGGCTATATTAAATTACAATTTGCCCTATTGACTTTTTGGGGTAGTTAACATGTTCTTTAACATTTATTCCCACTTAAATAGAAGGGAGAGAGGCTGGTATCTTCAAAAGCCTTGGCTTGATTCCAATTCAGTTATTGTATTCTGTCCACTTCCATTCTTTGAGCTCTGTTGAGCTCTTTGCTGTATTCTCTGAGCTTTAACTTAACTGCAAGAGTTTAATGCCAACACTGTATTAGTAGATATTTGCTATTCTGAGTGGTAATCAACTTTACTCTGCACAGCTCCAAGCGGATAGTAATAAGTATAGAGTAGGAGGGCCAAACTGATGCTTATTTTGTTAATGGTGAAGCGTCATCGTAACTTGGGAACATAACTAACATCTTTGCTGATGACTTCTGAAATAATTCTTCAGAACTATTGCCAGTATGAGAATGCTGATGGAGACCAATACTCCTCTCCTCCCTCTCTCTGCTACTTCATGTCAAATAAACACATCTAACTCTCGAGCTCATTCAAACAACACAAGCATATCAGTTTTGAAAACTAAGGACTCATGAAAATTTCTGTTTTTCTTTAGTGGCTGTAATTTTGATGTCACTCACCATGCTGTAAACTAATGGAGCTTTGAATGGGAGGAGTCACATTCCTCTTGTCATTTCTCTGGAGTGGTGAGGATGATGACACCAGAGCTGGCAGGATATTTGACAGTGACATCCGTAAAAGCAGGGCACACCCTTTCCTCCCTGGTGATGTCTTTTGGACGTATAATTAATAAAACCTTGGGGAAAGGCTGACTTTCTAAATAGTTGTTTTTTCCCCCTAATTTTAAACTTTGTCAGAATGCATATTTACATTCTACATATTGTGTGTGTGTGTTTTTGTGTGTGTGTCTAGAAGTGCAACAAAGGGGAGATGTTTTCTGATACATGTGATAAATATGTGCATGTTCAGATGTATTATTTCATTCAGTGCAAAGTTTTTCACAGGCAAATACCAGTGTCTTCTTGACATGCTCTGTGATTAGACTTTAAGCATTCTTTACAACCACAGGGCTTCGTTCTCCTTAATAATTTGGTCTACTTAATGTTTCCGAATTACCTTGTAGTTTTTGCTTTCCAAATCAGTGTTTCACAAAATGATTCATGAAATGCCTACGTCAGAATCACCTGTAATGTTTATTGGTGCTATGGTTTGAATGTGTCCTCCAAAGTTAATATGTTGGAAACTTAATCCCCCATGCAACTGTATTAAGAGGTGGGACTTTCAAGAGTTGATTAGGCCATGAGGGCTCTACCCTCATGAATGTATTAATCCCCATTATCAAAGGGCCTGAGGCTGTGAGTTTGCTCTCTTGCTCTTTCTGCTCTTCTGCCATGGGATGACACAGCAAGAAGGCCCTCAACAGATGCCAGCATCTTGAAATTGGACTTCCCAACCTTCAGAACTGTGAGAAATCAATTTTTTCCTTTATAAATCACCCAGTCAATGGTATTCTGGTTTTGTGTGTATGTGTTTTTTTGTTTTCTTTTTGAGACGGAGTCTTACTCTGTCGCCCAGGCTGGAGTGCAGTGGCATGATCTCGGCTCACTGCAACCTCCCCTTCCTGGGTTCAAGCGATTCTCCTGCCTCGGCCTCCTGAGTAGCTGGGATCACAGGCGCGTGCTACCATGCCTGGCTAATTGTTTGTATTTTTAATAGAGATGGGGTTTCACCGTGTTAGTCAGGATGGTCTTGATCTCCTGACCTTGTGATCTGCCTGCCTTGGCCTCCCAAAGTACTGGGATTACAGACGTGAGCCACCATGCCCAGCTGGTATTCTGTTACAGCAATACAAAATAGACTAAGATAACTGGAAACACAGATGCCTGTTTTTCATCCCAGACCTGAATCAGAACTTACAGTGATGGAGGCCAGGGATCTGCATTATAACAGTGCATGCTAAAGTTTGAGAAACAGCCATATGGTACGATTCTTTTTAAATGGTCTGTCTTTCAGTCCCCCTCTGTCTGTTGAACTCTTACTCATTTTCCTTAGGTAAAAGTTTTCACTTTTGTAAACACTTATGGTGCTTCTTACCCCCACCCCCACCACTGCCGCCAGTAAGTTTTCAGTTTTCATCTTCTGCTTTATTTTATAAGAGCTTTGTTCTCAAATTGTTTCAAGTTCCTGGAGGGTGAAAACCATGTTTAATTCACATTTGTATACTTCCAGCACCTTTTTGCATAGTAGGAACTCAAGAAATGTTTAGTAAATAGTGGTTCAACCCTAGCACCAGACTTTTATTATACCTGGGAAACTTTTGGGTGTTAGGATTTTTTGTTTTTTTTTTTTTCTTTTCTATTTAGCTATCAGATATGCTTAGCCTATTTGTTATATGGTGTTTAGGCTACTGTCTAAGCACGTTTTCATGACCTAATTATTCTCACTTTTGCTTATGTTCACTTTCTCATTTGTTTGGTAATCCAATATCCTTGATATAGATGCTATTTGGTTTTCCTTTTTATATATCTTTGTGCGACTTGAGTGGGATTTTATCCAAGTATACTTGTGAATCTTATCTCCTTTGGTTTGAGAAGAGGAGCAGAAATAGTGATCCATTTTCTGCCTTTTTAAGGAATTGTTTTGTTTTGTTTTGTTTTGTTATTTTAATATTTTTATTTGTCCTCCTAGTGGGGTGGTTAATATTAAACATCTCTTGAATATCATTGGCAATTAATGGGCTTACTGTGGGCAGATATGTTGGTGAGAAAATGGAAAAAAAATGTAGTCATGGATAAATTGAGTAAAGAAACCATCTCAAAACAGAGATGTTTAAGTGTAATGTGATAACATATTTCTTGGTTTTTGATTCTTATATTGCTAATTTACAAAAGAATCAAAATGACAAATTTATGCAGCTTATGACTCATTGTTTTCCTGAATTTAGATAGTACAGGCTTACTATAGATCTAGTGGCTGCTGTTTTCACATAATTACCATCTTATAATCTAGAGTGGTTCTCTATGTAATTTACTTACTGGACTCACGGAGCCTGCCACTGCATACCTCCCTCTCCACCACAGGCAGGAGCTGTGCCTTATTTGTTATTGTATCCATAGGATTAACCCAGCCTAAGGTTTGGCACATAGTAACCAGTAAGTACCTCTTGTATGACTTTCTTTAATTTTTATTTTTTTGTTGTTTGTTTGAATCATTTCAAAAGAAGGATTAAGAAAAGCTTTCTCTTCAGGGCTGGGTGTAGTAGTCCCATGTACTGTGGACACTGATGCATGGGAATTGCTTGAGCCAAGAAGGTCAAGGCTGCAGTGAGCTATGATCACACCACTGCACTCTAGTCTGGGTGACAGTGACACCTCATCACTTTAAAAAAATGAATAATAAAGGTTTTTTGTTTTAATTAAAGAATTTTTCTCTTTAGGGAATGCTTTAATTTGCCTTTACAGCAAAATGTCCATGGCAATTATTGTCAACAGTGAGAATTCTCTAGTTCTTTATTACTTTTGAAAAATTATGAGTTTTAGCTTTGGTAATATTTATTCTGATTTTCAACATCTGTAGCAGTTCTTAAGAAAATTATAAAATTCTTTCATGACTGTAAATTTTAATTTTTACCTAAGTAAAATATGCGTGTGCTTATTTTTGTTTTCTAGTTATATGAAAAGGTGATATGTTTGTTTTACTTGTACCGGGTAAGTTCATGTGGATTCATTTTAGAAGTCTTATTGGGACAACAGGAAAAGCACTGCACCAAGAAACTGAGAAGAGTTCAGTTACAGGCCAATAAGTTTGGGGGTGTGGACAACAGCGTGAAAGCCAAAAGGAGTTGAGTCACGCCTTCTGAAGGGTGGGTGTTCCCAGCAATTCTGAAGCAGGCAGAATGGGTCAAATGTTTCTCATGCCAGTGCCACCACAGATGAGTCCAAGAGGAACATGGAGCAAAAGGTATTCCTTCCTTTCCTTATCCAGGAGAGACAGCCTCTCTCATGTGTTTTAGAAATTATTTGGCTTCCTTATGTGACTATTATTTCACATACAGGTTGCCCTATATCATAGTTGGATGGGGCAAGAATATTAAAACATGGCTGTAGGACAAACTTACCAAGCCAAAGAAGCAGCACATGAAAGGAATCGGAATTTGAGGAGTTCATGGGAAAGGAAGTTGCTTACTGGGGGTCTCTGTCTCTCATTCGTCCATTTAACTGTTGTTTCTAAAGAGCAGATATATTCAATACACATTTTTAAAAGCACTTTGATACACTTCCCAAGATTATTTCTTCTAAAGATAAAAAAGAAAAGTTACTCTGTCAAACTTAATGGTCTCAAAACCACAAGGTGTGCTCTTAAGAACAACAACTGTGCTTGGTTTTATAAATTCTTTTGGAAAAAAGTAGAGAAACATAAAGTTTAAGTGTAATTCATTTTTACCCAAGCTTTTCTATTTTATTGGAAAAGCATTAAGCTTTCTCTTTTTGTTCTCCCTTCCCCTAGTATATAAAATTTATTTTAATTGAATGGATAAGGTTGATGTTATCTATTTATGTATTTATTTATTTTTGAGAGAGCAAGACCACATCTCAAAAAAGAAAAAAAAAAAAAGAAAGAATGACTTATTTAATAAATGTTGGTAACATAGCTAGCTACCAGAAAGAAAATAGTTGGCCCTCCACCTGACATTTCTTGTAAAACATGTCAGTTGGAATTAGGATCCAAATGTAAAAAATAAAATATATCTACATGTTAGAAGGAAACGTTAAGAGAACATTTGTACCACTTTGGGTAGAATGAGAGGACCTTCTCGAGCAAAGTTAAAAACAGAGATCCCATAAAGGAAAAGATTGCCAAATTTGAGCAAATAAAAATTAAAAAAAAAAAAAATAGTGTGTGCCAAAAGTCACCATGAACAGAGTGGGAAACACCAGACAGCAGGCTGGCAGGGCGTGTTTGTAGCATTTGACAGTACACGGCAGGTGGTATTCAGGGAATGCCTGCAAACTAAGTGGTAGGTGAACAGTCCAATAGAAAAGTGGGCAAAGGATATGAATGTGTATTTCAAAGAAGATTTGCAATTACCATTTTCTTCTTTGCAAAAAGCGACTCAACTTTACTGAAAAATAAAAATTGAAATGACCTATGTAATTTTTGCCCATTAGATTGGCAATGGTTGAAAAGATGCTAACATTAAGTGCTAGCATGGGGAAAGGGACCCTTTCTTACATGACTGAATGGGAGTATGAATTTCTGTAACTTTTTTTTGTAGTTTTGTAGTACATATTTAAACTTTACATACTCTTGATGCCATCAGTTATACTTTTAGAAGTATAGGTTCACAGTCCCTTATCAAAACTCTTGAGGACAGTTGTGTTTTCCGATTAAATGGAGATAACATGGTACATATACTGTACATTATGTGACACCTCCAGCAGGGTTTGAGAGAGCATCCCATAAGTAGACACATTCATGTTTCTAGAGAGATCAAATGATATTCACATCAGTTCAAATCAGCTTTTGCCACCACATGAGTCAATTAAAAATCTTTCAATTTTCAGAATCTCTTGGATTTCAGAATTAAGGATAAGGCCTAATAGGCACCTATAAGTACTGTAAAGTAAAATTATTGATGCACAACCAGATACATGAATGGATGTTTCTTGCAGAATTGTAACAGCAGAAAAACTAGGAGTACTCCTAATGTCAATCAGTGGACGAACGGAATAAATTATGGTACATTTGTACTCTTTGTATTATGCAGCTGTCAAAAAGATTAAGTTGGTTTTTATGTACTGACTCAGTAAGATGATTTGTTTGTACTGGGTGAGTAAACAATTTGTAGAAAAAATATATGTGGTATAATCTCATTCAAAAATATGTGGAGGGAGCTATCTCCTATTTATGCAGCTGTAAGGAGGAAAAGCTTTGGAAGGATATAGACCGAACTGTTGACACTGCTTATCTCAGGAGGGTGGGATTTGAAATGAAGTGGGAGAGACTGTTAACTTTTTCTTTATATGCTTCTATAGTTTGACTCACCTTGTTAAAAAGAGCATTCTTGTTTTGGTAATCAAATAAAATCTTTCTCTTAAAAGAAAATATAGTGAGTCTTACAGAGCACTGACATCCTGGCAACTCCCTACTAAGGCAGAGCCACTCAAAGTCATTAGGGATCCTGCTTTTCATAATTGATGCAAAGTAGGGGACAGGCCCAGAGCGAGACTTACAAGTCCAGCCGTTGAGCAGCTCCTTCATTGCTTAATACTGAAGCCTCATAATTTCCAAAGTGGGCTAGCATGTGCCCCACAGAGGAAAAAACAAGTTAAACACGGTCTGTTACTGTGAAATGGAAATTTATTTACTTAGGGAGTCTTTTTAATTGACCCATTTGTGGTGAATAATATTGATTTCTCTCTATTAGAATCATTGACTAAAACAAGTATGGTTTTCTCTTCCTGGGTGTTACTTGTGACACCCATTTTGAGCACATTTGGAATAGGTTTAAAAGTACAACTACTTCCATCATACTGTTATTTTAGTCAAGTTTTCAAGTGTATTGTATCTATCCCTAGTTCCTGGAAGAAAAATTACTCAAGACTTAGATATATCTAAAGCTAATTAATACTGTGTCTCCAAATAGTCATCATGCTGTTTATTTGATTTTATTTCCTAAATATGTACAAGCATATATAGCCATTCCCTGTAGCTCACATGCAAAAATAGCTTTGTACATACATTTTTGAGTATAGATAGATTGAATGCATGTTAAGAAAATGAAAGATTAAGTACATCTTATGACAAAACAAGCCCAGAAGGAGGAAGTATGTGAGGATTGGTAGCATTTTTGTATATTTGTTTCTTTCTTTCAACTTTGATACTGTAAAACATTGGTGCTTTTTGCTTTCTTTCCTGCCCTTGGATAAAAATGGCTCCACTTCATTTTCTAATGAGCATTGACTCCCAACTAGTTTTTTAGAGGCCAGAATCAAATAAGTTTGTTGAACCGTGGTTTACTTGTTTTAAAAACCTTTATATTGGCTGGGTGCGGTGACTCATGCCTGTAATCCCAGCACTTTGGAAGGCCAAAGTGGGTGGATCACAATGTCAGGAGTTCGAGACCAGCCTGGCCAAAATGGTGAAACTCTGTCTCTACTGAAAATACAAAAATTAGCTGGGCGTGGTGGCAGGCACCTGTAGTCCCAGCTACTCGGGAGGCTGAGGCAGAAGAATTGCTTGAACCTGGGAGGTGGAGGTTGCAGTGAGCTGAGATAGCACCACTGCATTCCAGCATGGGTGACAGAGTGAGACTCCGTCTCAAAAACAAAACAAAAACTTTATATTTACCTAATAAAGGTAGGGAAGTTGGATGCATGAATTTGGTGCATTTAAACTTTTCTGATTAAGAAACTAAACACTCTTCCCTTTTATAGAGTTAAATAATTTGCTTAAGGGAGTAGCTTGGAAGATTACACCTCAAAATTTAGTAACTGGGGGAAAATTCCATTGAAAGTCAAGTGTAGACAGTGATACATTTACATGGTCTACTGTTGTCTAGATTAAAAGGGAAACTAAGAAAATACAGGGACGGAACCGATTGCTCTATTCTCTCAATAGCAGTTTGAAGGTTTGCTGTTCTGGCTCTGCCATTGATTAGTCATGGCTATGAAGTTGGAGAAAGGAAGGAAAAGGTAGGAACACTAGTAGATCACACCCCTAGATAGTTTAGCATATTTTGTGTCTAAATGTACAATGTCATTGTTACTGTACTTTCATTTTATAATGTAAATATAGTAGGAAGTACAAATTAAAGCAGTCAGTAATGTAATAGTGATAGTATCAGCTTAATTCTACCATCTCTTCCCTGTCCCCACTTTGACCTTTTGTCACTTGAGGGCCCCACCCTTGGCAAACAGTCATACACATTTTTGTTTGTTTGTTTAATTTGTTTATTTTAGAGACAGGGTCTTACTCTGTGGCTCCAGCTGGATCACAGTGGCATGATCAACAGCTTATTACTGCCTCAGGCTCCTTGGCTCAAGTGATCTAACCGAGTAGCTAGGATTACAGGTGTACATCACCACACCCAACTAACTTAAAATTTTTTTAGTAGAGATGGGATCTCGCTGTGTTGCCCACTCTGGTCTTGAGCTCCTGGCCTCAAGTGGTCCTCCTGCCTCAGCTTCCCAAAGTGCTGGAGTTTGCATGGCACCAGCCTTTGCACTTTGTTATAGGGCACTTAGGATACCTAGTTTGAAAGAGACTTCAGGTTTGTTTGCAGACATACTACAATTACAGTTTTCTGTCTCTATCAAGTATACTTAGTTGATTGTGCTTTTCTGTGATATTTGGTATCAATAACTAAAAGTGTGCCTTTGAAGTCAGACCTCATTGCTATTTGCTAAATATAATATTGTGACTGAAGTAACTTCATTTTAATCATTAATATTACTCTTGATTATGTGCTGCATAAATGTTAACTTCTTTTCTGTAGTGTGAACTCTATATTGTAGAACAAATGAACATGAGTTATATTTCTTTCTTTAAAACCTACTGCTTGTCCTGGAAAGTGAAGTCAGTCTTTTCAGGTTGTTGAGTAGTTTGGGAGCACTGAGCTGTGCTTGAATTGGTTTGAATGTAAATACAGTGTTCAGAATATTCACTGTCCTCCATTACTGATAATGCTACTCTTGGTAGGGGAAAATGAGAATGGTAAGATAGTGCTGTCCTGAGGCCATTCTTTGACCTGTGGCTTAGAATTATGAGTGATAGATATTTATTTATATTAAACTCTTTAATAAACTTTAACAAAAGAGGAGGAGGAGAAATGAAAAGTTGTAATGACATCAAAAGGCAGTAGATTTATAATTGCATGCAGTAGTCATACAGTTTCTATGTGCTTGTTTTTTTTTTTTTTAATCTATGAGCTTGGAAAATTAAAGAAAGTGACTTCAAAGGCCCCTTCTATTCTCATTTTTCAGTAACACATGAGAAAAAAGAAAGATATATCCACTGCTTTAGTCTGTTTGGACTGCTATAACAATTTACCTCAGAATGGATAATTTGTAAACAACAGAAATTTATTACTTACAGTTCTGGAGGCTGTGAAGTCCAAGATCAAGGCGCCAGCAGGTTTGGTGTCTGGTGAGGACTCATTCTGTGCTTCAAGGATGCAACTTTTTCCTTGTGTCTTCACATGGCTGAAGGGGCAAGGCTGCTCGCTTCAATTTATTTTACAGGGGCACTAATCCCAATTGTAAGGACAGACCCTCATAACCTAATTACCTCCTAAAGACCCTATCTCTTATCACATTGGGGATTAAGTTTCAACATGGGGATTTTCTTTTTGTTTTTATTTTTATTTTTTCTTTATATATATATATATATATATATATATATATATATATATATTTTGAGATGGAGTCTTGCTCTGTCGCCCAGGCTGGAGTGCAGTGGCACATCTCGGCCTACTACTAGCTCCGTCTTCTGGGTTCACACCATTCTCCTGCCTCAGCCTCCTGAGTAGCTGGGATCACAGGTGCCTGCCACCATGCCCGGCTAATTTTCTGTATTTTTTTAGTAGAGATGGGGTTTCACCATGTTAGCCAGGATGGTCTCGATCTCCTGACCTCGTGATCTGCCTGCCTCAGCCTCCCAAAGTGCTGGGATTACAGGCGTGAGCCACTGCACCCGGCCTATTTTTTCTTTTTTTAGGTAGAGTCTCACTCTGTTGCATAGGCTGGAGTGCTGTGGCACAGTCACAGCTCACTGCAGCCTCAACCTCTGGGCTCAAGCCATCCTGCCACCTCAGCCTCCCAAGTAGCTGGGACCACAGGCACATACCACCCTGCCTGGCTAATTTTATTTTACCGTTTTTAGAGATGGGATCTCCCTGTGTTGCCCAGGCTAGTCTTGGACTCCTGGGCTCAAACAGTCCTCCCTCCTTTGTTTGCCTCCCCAAATGCTGGGATTACAGGCATGATGTTTTTTAAAAGCCACAAGTTTCTTGTCCTTTTAAAACATCAAGTAGAATTGTCCCTGGCTATGATTATAAACTGACCACCCTAGTTAGTACAATCATCATTAAAATGTTTTTTAGTAATCTTAAATTCTGTGATGCTCTGATTCTCTTCCACTTACCTACGTTGAACAGCTATGAAGAAATATCTGTAGCCTCATTGAATGCAATGGTAGCACTGAAATATTAGTTTAAAATAAAATTATTTAAAATATTTCACAAAATGTGTATGTGCATGTGTGTGTGTGTGTATATATATATTTATATATTCTTTCTAAAACCAGTCAATTTGATCTTGGAATCTGGGTCTGTGTGCATTTCATCATTTATCTGGCTTACCTGGCCAAGCATGGTTGCTAACACCTGCAATCCCAGCACTTTGGTAGGTTGAGGCAGGTAGACTGCTTGAGCTCAGGCCTTTGAGACCAGCCTGGGAAACATAGAGAAATCCTGTCTTTACCAAAAATACAAAAATTAGCTGGATGTGGTGGTGCACACCTGTGGTCCCACCTACTTGTGAGGCTGAAGTGGGATTGCTGGAGCCTGGGAAGTCAAGACTGCAGTGAGCCATTATCACACCACTGCACTCCAGCCTGGCTGACACAGTGGACCCTGTCTCAAAATAATGAATGAATTAATTAATAAAAATACCTGGCTTACCTATTATGGCAGATCTGAAAGTCTTATATTTTGTTACAGAGATTGCTAGACTTTTCCTCTATACTAGGGTGCTGTCACCTGGCTGTCTCCTTTTCATTCTTTTTAAATGAAGGTAAAGTGAGGAAAGGTCATCCATTCACCCTTTTGATCTCTTATCTCTCATAACTTAAACATTGCTTCCAAGTATGTGTTTCACTCATTTCAGATACTCGAGGGAAGTGAATTCTTTGTGGACCTCCCCTCTGTTTTTCCCTGAAAGGGTATTTGGATCTGCAAATGTCCTATAATCTGACTGCTTTCCACATCTAGAAAGGAAAAGTGGAACTCTAAGAAGGCTAAGGGGTACTTACCACTAGTTGATGTTGGTTGATACGTTCTGATCAAGAACTTAAGTTCTCAGAAACAATCTATGCTTTATTTGATAAGTCTCTGCTGAATACCATGTCCTTCTCTGGGAAGAGTTTGGGGGATTGGCTGCACAGTGAGGAATGCAAAGGGGCTGGAGAATGTAGTGAGAAGGAGCAAGACTTTGAGGATACTTTTAAGTCAGAATCAGCTCTTAAAATTTATAGGTCTAGGGTAAAAGTATAAATGGAGAGCCACATACCATATATCTGAATATTTAAGTTATAACCAAGCTAAGAAACTGTTAAGTAAAATATGTTCTCTCCCCCTACCTTGTCAAATATAAAAATAATGTCCTGGAAGCACAGATTCCAATTTAGAATCCTCAGACTCCCAGGGATTCTGCACTGAATGTGATAACATGTGCAGAGCTGGGCCAGGGACCCCACCTCTTCTCTTCCCTCCTCCAGCTCCGTTCCTTACCATAACAGGGGTGTGGACACTGCAACCCATATGTCCAACCTCTGCCCATGCTAGGGCACATGGATGCACACACTGGTGGGAGGATGAACCCAGGGAAGAACCCACACAAGCTCTAGAGGCAAGGTTGGTGTGCAGGGTAAGGAATTCCAGTCTCCTGCTTACTCTTAGTATGGAGAGGGCACTTCTCCAATGGGAATATAATATGAGCCACATGTAATTTCAATAATATATCCTCATTTAAGCCAATGTATCAATTGTTATCAGTTCTAAAAAGTTAATGAGATAGTTTACATTCTTCTTTTTTGTACTCAGTCTTTGAAATCTACTCTGTATTTTGTATTTCAAGAGCATCTCCATTTGGACTAGTCCCATTTCAGGTGCTCAGTGCTACCTGGCACTTGTGGTATTATACTGGACCTTGCAGCTCTAGGAAAAGGGTGCCCCGATTCCTTGTTCTGTAGGGGGCACTTGGCACCTAGGACTGAGGGCAGTCCTCTTTACATAAATCTAGTAGTGTTTTCTCATTTAGCTGATACAGAGAATGGTTTTATCTTTCTCTTTATGATTAGAGGTGGTGACCATTATCACTTTCACAATGTTCATACGTACATAAAATGAATGGGAGACACTTGTTAAGAGTTTTTTTTTTTCTTTTCTATTTATTTATTTTGTTTGGAGACGGAGCCTTGCTTTGTCACCCAGGCCGGAGTGCATTGGCATGATCTTGGCTCACTGCAACCTCTGCCTCCCTGGTTCAAATGCTTCTCCTGCCTCAGCCTGCCGAGTAGCTGGACTACAAGCACCTGCCACCACGTTCAGCTAATTTTTGTATTTTTAGTAGAGATGGGGTCTCAACATTTTGGCCAGGTTGGTCTCGAAGTCTTGACCTCAGATGATCCACCCGCCTCGGCCTCCCAAAGTGCTGGGATTACAGGCATGAACCACTCCACCCAGCCTTCTTTTCCATTTAAAACTTGTTAACTGCATTTTACTCATTCAGCATGTTGCTGCTTTCCTTTATCCTCAGGAGTGATATCCTAGTAAATTTGTTTGCACAAATGAATTAAACACCACCACCCCCCAAGTTATTGACCTATGCGTTTCCAAAAGCCAATACTTTCATTTCTCATCTTGAGTAATTACTAGCTCTGCAGTCTTTCTGTTCCCCACTTTGGAAAAGTTTCCGTGCTCTGTTATGTTGGATAATGTCTAGTGGATATTTTTCTTCCTAGAGGAACTTTTTTTTGAGTTAATTTACTTGCATGCAAATTTTTAAACTGGCCCATTCTCTCAAATGGGGAAAAATATCTAGAAAGTGGAATGCTGTTTTTGTTTGGACTAGAACAGCAGTTTCATCTGGGATGCCTAGGATAAACATTTTGTATCAGATAGAGTTGCCAGATTTAGATTAGGAGGCTAGGGGAGGAAGCACCAGTTAAATTTGAATTTCATATAAACATTGAATAACTTTTTTCAGTGTAAGTGTGCTCCATGATGTAATGTTTGGGACATACTCTTAAAAATATTTATTGTTTATCTGAAATTTAAATTTAACTGGATGTACTGTGTTTTAAATAGCAATCTTATTTCAGGACTCCTTTGCTCTCTAAAATATTGAGGCCCTTAAGCAACTTTTATTTAAGTCAATTATATGTATCGGTATTTGCTGAATTATAAATTTAAACTAAGAAATATAGCCTGGGTGCAGTGGCTCACGCCTGTAATCCCAACAGTTTGGGAGGCCAAGGTGGAGGATCACCTGAGGTCAGGAGTTCGAGACCAGCCTGGCCAACATAGTGAAACCCTGTCTCTACTAAAAATACAAAAATTAGCCAGACGTGGTTCTGGGCACCTGTAGAGTAATCCCATTACTTGGGAGGCTGAGGCAGGATAATTGCAACCCAGGAGGTGGAGGTTGCAGTGAGCCGAGATCACGCCACTGCACTCCAGCCTGGGCAATAGAGCTAGACTCCATCTCATAAAAAGAAAAGAAATATTTTAGGCTAGGCATGATAACTCATGTATTTAGTTCCAACACTTTGGGAGGCCAAGACAGGCAGATCACTTGAGCCCAGGAGTTCGGAACCATCCTGGGCAAAATGGCAAAACTTCGTCTCTACAAAAAATACAAAAATTAGCTGGGTTTGGTGGTGCGTGCATGTAGTCCCAGCTACTCAGGAGGCTGAGGTGGGAGGATCACCTGACCCCAGGAGGTTGAGACTGCAGTGACCCATGATCCCACCACTGCATTCCAGCCTTGTCAATAGAGACCCTTTCTCAAAAAAGAAAGAAAGAAATATCTTAATGTATATTAATTCATTTAGACAGTAATAAAGTATATTAACATAAATGACATTTTTAGTAACTTTTTAAATAAAAAAACAGTTTTTCAAAACAGAAATAGTAAGAAGGCTGTCATTGTTTTCTTTTTTTTTTTTTTTGAGACAGAGTTTTACTCCTGTCACCCAGGCTGGAATGCAATGGCTCACTGTGACCTCCACCTCCCAAGTTCAAGTGATTCTCCTGCCTCAGCCTCCTGAGAAGCTGGGACTGCAGACGCACGCCACCATGCCCAGCTAATTTTTGTATTTTTAGTAGAGACGGTTTCACCATGTTGGCCAGGCTGGTCTGAAACTCCTGACCTCAGGTAATCCACCTGCCTCAACCTCCCAAGTGCTGGGATTACAGGTGTGAGCCACTGCACCCGGCCAGAGTGTCATTGTTTTCTATTTTGGCGATTCTTTTAATATCTGGCTGGATTCTCATATCTCTTTCTGTGTTCTATCAGGTGTGCTATTACAAAAGCAGGTACTGTCTGGAACTCTACTGAAATACGAGTGACAGGTGTGGGGAAGAAAGTGGCACAAAGCAAGTAACATCTTAGTATTGTTATAAAAATAGTTTGACCATATGGATCTTCTGAAAGGGTCTCGGATACCTCTTCTGGGGTCCCCCAAGCATGCTTTTAGAATCACTGGACTAGGAATAAGAGACTGTAATTCTAGCTTGTGTTTTTGCAGTGATTATAAATAATCAGAATAGAGGGTAGGCTTTTTTTTTTTTGAGATGGAGTCTCGCTCTATCGCCCAGGCTGGAGTGCAAAGGTGTGATCTCAGCTCACCACAACCTCCGTCTCCTGTGTTCAAGCAATTCTCCTGCCCCAGCCTCCTTCGTAGCTGGGACTACAGGTGCCTGCCAACATGGCTGGCTAATTTTTTTTTGTATTTTTAGTAGAGACGAAGTTTCACCATGTTGGCCAGGCTGGTCTTGAACTCCTGACCTCAAGTGATCTGCCCACCTCGGCCTCCCAAAGTGCTGGGATTACAGGCATGAGCCACTGCACCCGGCTGAGGATAAGCATTCTTTAAGAAGTCCTGATGGCTCTAATATAAAACAGTTTAAAAACGATTATTCAGATTTAGCAATAATTCTTTCCTAAGTGATTTTTTTTTTAATTTAAAATACTATTCTATTATACTCAGCCATCCAAGTAAACAGGTATTATTTAAAAATCAAGGTAACACTCAACCTGTCAAATAGGTACATTGTCAACTTTCTCTTTAGAATCAACTTTTATTTAACTATTCAGAATACAGCTTAACATATGCTGATTGGGTTGAATTGCGTTTATTTTTGGAGTGTGTGTGTCTCTTCTAGGCAGAGTGCATACTGTCTAGTATTAGATGTGGGTGGTTTTTAAAGGAATTAGCATAACGCAGTCACTGATCTGATTCTTACCTCATTTAGAGATGGTGTAGAGGTCGTTGATAGGCCAAATGTAAGAGTGCAGGAAGAAGTAAAAAGTGAAAGATAGCTTCTTTAATTGCTTAAGTTGCTTGGGCAACTGTGAAAATGAAAGGGCTATTAACAAAAATAGAGCAAAAAGAAGTGCCAGTTTGGAATAAAGATGGTAAGTTCAGTTTTGGGCTGGAAATGTAGGGTAGCTCAGGAGAGGAGCCAGCGTGTGACAGGACTGAGAGAATTGTTCGCTTAGGAGTCAAAACATTTCCAAGGAAAACAGTGTAGAGAGAGCATGAAACTGATAAAAAAAACTATCTAT
Source organism: Colobus angolensis palliatus (assembly GCF_000951035.1). NCBI lineage: Eukaryota > Metazoa > Chordata > Mammalia > Primates > Cercopithecidae > Colobus > Colobus angolensis. The sequence goes on along the minus strand of NW_012117032.1, from coordinate 1,272,371 downwards.
GAAGATTACTTCAATTTGGGTTGGGGAAGAAAAGATGAAGAAAAGGAAGGTAATACAGGAGAAGAGGGCTTAAGAGAGCTAAGAAGAAGGGTGGATGGTCAGCAGCGTCAGTCAAGTACTGTATTGAGATCGACGAATAATAATTGGTTCTCTTTTGAGATAGAGTCTGACTCTATCGCCAGGCTATATATTCCAGGAGAGCAGTCTCAGCTCACTGCAACCTCCACCTCCCAGAGAGTCTCTTGTGCCTCAGCCTCTCGAGTAGCTGAGATTACAGGCGTGCACCACCATGCCCAGCCAATTTTTTGTGTTTTTGGTAGAGACAGGGTTTCACCATGTTGGCTAGGCTGGTCCCGAACTCCTGGTCTCAAGTGATCCACTCATCTCGGCCTCCCGAAGTGCTAGGATTACAGGCCTGAGCCACCGTGCCCAGCTGATAATTGGCTGTTAAATTTGGAACTGCAAAGTCCTGTTTACCTTAGAGAGAGTATTGTTTTGATAAGTTTTTATTATTTCACTTTTGGGTTTGAGAAACATGAAACAGAAGGTTTTGACTTGTCTGCAACAGCACGGACTCCAGAAGGACTAACTCCAGCTCTGCCTGGTCCCTTTCCTCATTCACTGGGGCCATTTACACTGTGTTAATTAAGCTAATTGAGATACTGCTAAAAAACTTACTCCAGCAGAATTCACTTCCTGAAATATTCAACCTTATTTTAGAGGGAAAAGTTTGTTTTTAGATAGAATGTTTACATTTTAGGTAAAGCACTGGCCTTAGAGTCAGCAGATGTGCATTCCAGCGCTGCTGCTCCTTAACCTCTCTGGGGCCTGCATTTCCTTTTCAGTTGAATTTGGGAGTTGGGCTAGATTATCTCTTAGGCTGTGCTAAAATTATGATGTTAGTGACATTTGTCTCTTTTTTCCCTTTTGGTTTTGCTTTATTTTAATAGGTTCACCAAGTTGAAGAGTCTTAATCTTTCCAATAATCATTTAGGGGACTTCCCACTAGCAGTCTGCAGTATTCCAACCCTGGCAGAGCTGAATGTGTCCTGCAATGCCCTGCGATCGGTCCCAGCAGCCGTTGGAGTGATGCACAAGTGTGTACCTCAAACCCCACTGGCGGGTATATCCAGAAACCCCAGGGAAGCTGCATTGGGGGTGTAGCACATGAGATTAGTTAACTTGTTATGTTGGTCATATAAGTCTTGGCCCCAAATCAAGAGATCAGGGACTGTATAGTCTGTACGGAGTTCATGTGTTGGATTTATACTCTTTACAGTCTTGTAAAAAATTAAATATTCTTGTTTAGAACTGAAGATCTCTGCAAATGAGTATGTCTAAACATGGAATGTGGGTTATGTTCTCATTTTTCTGAGTTATATTGAATTCAAAGACTTAGAAATTAATTTTGAGAAATAAGGAAAGCCCAAAGGATATCTGAATCAATTTATATCACAGTTAGCTCATGTTGCTCCCATTTAAGCCTATTCAAATTGGGAAAGCTAGTCATAATTTCCATTTTCAATAAAAGATTAAGATGCTTATCTCTGATTATTTCTCTTTGGTCCATTATTGCCTCAGGCCCTGCCCTTAGGCATTTTGCAAAGAGTAATACATTTTCTGGTAATATGATCTACACTATGGAACTTGTATGTTGATAATAAAGATGTAAAATTTATACATTCTCTTTATAATTCTTATGTTTTCTCTAATAGCTTACAGACATTTTTGTTGGATGGAAACTTTCTCCAGTCCCTTCCTGCTGAGTTGGAGAACATGAAGCAGCTTAGTTATCTGGGTCTTTCTTTCAATGAATTTACTGACATTCCAGAAGTATTGGAGAAATTGACTGCTGTGGATAAACTTTGTATGTCCGGAAACTGTATGGAGACCCTTAGGCTACAGGCTTTAAGAAAAATGCCTCATATTAAACATGTGGATCTAAGGTAACCATTTTTGAGAAATAGATCTCATTTGAGCTGTTGGCTTATATTGCAGGGGTGGGGAGTAGGTTATTAACCAAGTCAAACAGACTGGGTAACTGAATGTGGACCCATTTTTCTATTTCTGCCTAGAGGGAAGAATTATGATTAATAGTAGGGTTTGCTGTTACTGGAGACTTTCTCACTGATGTATGTCTTGAAGGTCTTTGTTTTGCAAATTAGAACCCAGTTGAGTGAAAGAGCTGTTTTTTGTTTTTGTTTTGTATTTTTTGTTGTTGCTGTTTTTAAAGAGATAGGGCCTTGCTCTCATGCTCCGCCTGGAGTGCAATGATGCGCTCAGAGCTCACTTTAGCCCCAAACTCCTGGGCTCAGGTGATCTTCCTGCCTCAGCCTCCCAAATACTCAGGCGTGTTCAGTTTCATCAGTGTAAAGTAGCATCACCTTTTGCTCCCTTTCTTCTCCATTCGTATGGCTCAGCCAAGGAAACCCGTACCTTCCCATAGCCAAGAATTGCTTGGCTTCACCTTTCCTCAGAATAAAGGAATCAGACCTGTCCTTCCTAGGAAGTATTAGCAATTTGCAGATATAAAATTCTTAATTTGGAAGTTAAAGTAGTTATAATTTATCTGATTTTTGAGAATTTCTTGGAATGTAACAAGATAAGGAACTCTAAACACTTTGTTAACATGCTTTCCAAATTGTTTACGTTACTTGCCTCTGAGTTCCTTCTATTTAGAAAACCCTCATATTCCAGAATTTAAGCCCTATTTTATTCATCCACCAGTGGTAGAATTTCATTAGAGCCAAGGACAATGGCTTGCACTGACCTCAGGTAACAAGAATGAGATGATTTCTGAGTTACCTGGTACATGAAGGAAGACATCATTTTTCTTGGTGTGAATTAGCTGACATGTAAGATCAATCTAAAATGTCTACAAGTAATAAGTCTTAGAGCTTTATAAATTCTTAAGATTCATAGTTCTAACTTGAGTCTTTTTAGATGACATCACCTATAGGATATTTAAATACCAGAATAGACATTAGACACTCTGTAAATGTTGCATGACCATGAGTAACTGCTTCCTTCCTTGCCCGTGAGCTGAGGAGGGGAAAATCAGATCAGATTGGTTCTAATTCTGCCTTAATACTTTATTTGTTGTTTATTGTTTTTGTTTTTGCTTCTGTTTTTGTTTTTTGAGACAAGAGTCTCTCTCTGTCACCCAGGCTGGAGTGCAGTGGCATGATCTCAGCTCACTGCAACCTCTACCTCCTGGATTCAAGAGATTCTCCTCCCTCAGCCTCCTGAGTAGCTGGGATTAGAGGTGCCTGCCACCACACCTGGCTAGTTTTTGTATTTTTAGTAAAGACAGGTTTCACCATGTTGGCCAGGCTGGTCTTGAACTCCTGACCTCAAGTGATCCACCTGCCTTGACCTCTCAAAGTGCTGGGATTACAGACATGAGCCACCACACCCAGCCTAATTCTGCCTTAATACTTAAAATCAAAGCTAGTGGAGTAATTTAAGGAGAGTCTTGCTTAGTTTCTCTAAGTAAAGGGCTACTTTTGTTGAGTTTTTTTTTCTCACCCCTTAATGGAAATGTTACATCAGATTAAGTGATTATTGTTTTCTTTGCATTGATGTTCTTTGAGTTTCGTATTATTTCTTCTGTGGCATCATTAATAATTCCTCCTCCCCTCTCCTCCTTCTCCTTCTCTTTCTCCTGTTTGTACAAAGTGTGGCTGTTACTTGTTGGTCACTTCTCTTTCTCTCCATGTTTTCTGCCTTGGTGGTTGCATATACTCTCAGGTTTCATTCTCACCTTTCACCTTGATCTTAATCATTCCCCAGTCTTTCCCTATTCCTTCTTTGACTTCTTGAGACCAGTTCCACTTAAGCTGCCAGCTAGATAACTTCTTGGTTTTCCCTATTGACACATTTAACCAAATACACGTAAAACAGAGTTCAGTGTCTTTCTTACTCAACCAGTTCTTTCTCATGGATTTCTGTTTTTGCTGATAGCAACACCACCTCATTGGTCTTCCAGACACACAACTCTTGGCTGATTCTATCAGCTCTTCTTTTACATGAGTTTCTCTCTTTTCATTGCTTCCTTTTTCTTCTCACTGTGACTGTTGTCTTCTAACTGAGCCATTTGCTTCCTTTGTGCAACCTCCTAAGCAAGCACAATTTTGCTCAGAGCCTGCGGTTCTCTAGTTCAGGGTATTCAAGCCCTCATATTTGGTTTCAGCCCACTGGTATGTGAGTCCTTTGAGGATGAGGCTGTATCTCTGAGCTGCTCATGTGTGAGCCTCCAACCTGTGGGTGGCAAGTGAACTATTCGCGACTTTTCCACAATGAGATGTGTACAGAAGTTGAGACTAATATTTTGGTAACGTATAATGATTTGACATTGCCACGATATCCAACTGCATTACGAGTTGATTCTTGTTGTACAGGGAATCAACTAGTATATTTTATTTTATTTTATTTTATTTATTGTTGTTATTATTATTATTTTTTTTGAGACAGAATTTCACTCTTGTTGCCCAGACTGGAGTGCAGTGGTGCGATCTCAGCTCACTGCAACCTCCGCCTCCCAGATTCAAGCGATTTTCCTGCCTCAGCCTCCCAAGTAGCTGGGATTTCAGGCTCCCATCACCATGACCGGCTAACTTTTTGTAGTTTTAGTAGAGACAGGGTTTCAGCATGTTAGCCAGGCTGGTCTTGAACTCCTGATCTCAAGTGATTCACCTGCCTCAGCCTCCCAAAGTGCTGGGATTACAGCCATGAGCCACCGCACCCGACCTCAACTAATTTAGATGTTGTCAAACTTGCACAGTGAGTTGCATGTGGTGTGAGCTGTGTATGGGTTGAGTACTATATATCAGTCTGTCATGAATTACAACTTTAGAAAATAGGTCTCCTTCACCATAGATAATTTATCCTTCAGCCCCAGTGTTAGTCCTTAGTGTGTCCAGTCCTTGGTAAATATTAATTGCCTCACCCACCTTTGTAGCCCAGAGCCTCACATCCCCTGCATTCCTGCAGAAAGTATTCAGGCAGGTACGAAACTTACCCTGTGCTGTTTTCTTTGATGCAGAGGCTGTTCCATTGCTTCCACGCACCTGCTTTTCTTCTCCCATGAACACCTGTTCCATTCTGCCTACTCTTGGGAATCAGATGAGTTGCTTCCTTTTCCATAGCCTCTTTTTTTTTTTAAACCATTCTCTACATTTTATACATCACCCATGGCACTTATCACATACTTGTATTTCCTGTATTTCATAAAACATATGACTGTCTTTACTAAATTGTGAAATCTGTTGAAAAACACCTTGTTTTATTTATCTCTTACTGCAACAAAGCCATAGGTCATCATTGTTGTCACCATCACCGTAGCCCTTCACAGGCTGGAGTGCAGTGGTACAAACACAGCTCACTATAGCCTCCATCTCCTGGACTTAAGTGATCCCCCTACCTCAGCCTCCCATGTAGCTGGGATGACAAGTACACACTACCACTCTTGGCTAATTTTTAAATTTTTTGGAGAGAGCGGCCTCACTTTGTTACCTAGGCTGGCTCAAACTCCTGGGCTCAAGCTCTTCTTCTGCCTCAAACTCCCCAAGTGCTGAGAATTACAGGCATGAGTCACCATGCCTGGCCAGAAGGGAATTTTAGTCATATTTTGCCTCTTAAAAGTTTGTCCGGGCCAGGCGTGGTGGCTCATGCCTATAATCTCAGCACTTTGGGAGGCTGAGGCAGGTGGATCACCTGAGGTCAGGAGTTCAAGACCAGCCTGGCCAACATGGTGAAACCCCACCTCTCCTGTAAAACCCCAGTAAAATTTTGCATTTTACTAAAAACGCAAAAATTAGCTCGGCATAGTGGTGTGCACCTATAGTCCCAACTACTCAGGAGACTGAGGCAGGAGACTTGTTTGAACCCGGGAGGTGGAGGTTGCAGTGGGCCAAGATCGCACCGCTGCACTCCAGGCTGGGTGACAGAGCGAGAGACTTATAAATAAATAAATAAATAAATAAATAAATAAATAAATAAATAAATAAATAAATAAATAAATAAATAAATAAATAAATAAATAAATAAATAAATAGTTTGTCATAGTTATGTCATGGTGACTGTGGTCAACAATATATTGTATTTGTATTCTTGTTTTTTCTCTTCTCTCTTCTCTTCTCTTTTCTTTTCTTTTCTTTTCTTTTCTTTTCTTTTCTTTTCTTTTCTTTTCTTTTCTTTCTTTTCTGAGACAGGGTCTCACTTTGTTACCCAAGCTGGAATGCAGTGGTGCAGTCACGGTTTACTGTAGCCCCAAACTCCTGGGTTCGACTGATCCTCCTGCCCCAGCCTCTTAAATAGCTGGGAGTATAAGCATGTGCCACCACGGCTGGCTAATTTTTTATTTTTTGTAGAGATGGGGTCTTGCTCTATTGCCCAGTCTGGTCTCGAACGAACCTCCTACTTCAGCCTCCCAAAGTGTTAGGATTACAGAGTTTGAGCTACCACACCATGCCATAATACATTGTATTCTTGAACAATGCTAAGAGTGGATGTAAAGTATTCTCACTACAAAAGTAATAACTATGTGAGATGGTGCACGTGAACTAGCTAGAATTAGTCATTTCACAGTGTACATATATTTCAAAAGTCGTGCTGTACACAATAAATACGTACAGTTTTATCTGTCAGTTAAACAAATAATAAAATAGTTCATCCTAAGTAGCTGAATTACTGTGTGAGCCTGAAAACTTGATATTTCAGTCATGGTGAGAGTTAGCAACTTAAGCCAAATGTTAACTTTCCTTTTCGTTACATTAACTTTGCTTTTGTTATAGATTTTTTTGTCTCCTTATTAAACCAATGCTTATTATTTTAGTATTAATACAATAAAATTGTATTAATTGAATGAAATTGTGTGTGGCTTTTTCAAGTGAAGATGATAAAGCCATTTTGAAGGTTATTCGAAGTGTAGATTGGGAAGAAGATGGACCTTTGTTCCATTTCTGCAGTCTGTTGTACCCAAGATGAGATGTGTTTTTTCTTTTTCATTCTGTGTGCACATTCTAGTAATCTAGTGAGCATTTGGAAATAGGCAGATTGCTGGGTCAAGGCCAGTTTTTAAATCTTACAACCTGGAATCAGAAAAGAGAAGGAGCCAAAAAAACATCCTCTTAGGGACATTGGAAAAGGCCATATGCTGTGCTTGTGTGTTGACGAATCCCAGCTCTTTGCTGGAACTCATCCTTGTGTTTCAGTGGCTTTAGGATATTATTCTTAATTCATTTTCCATAGCTTTATTTTATTTTTTTAAAGGACAGAAATTCACTACAGAGAAACTGCTTTTTCCTGTACTCCAGACTTAAATTAATACTCTTCTTTTTTTTGAGACAGAGCATCGCTCTGTCGCCCAGGCTAGAGTGCAGTGGCATGATCTTGGCTCACCACAACTTCCGCCTCCTGGGTTTAAGCAATTCTCCTGCCACAGCCTCCCGAGTAGCTGGGATTACAGGCACATGCCACCATGCCCAGCTAATTTTTAATACTTTTTTTAGTAGAGATGGGGTTTCACTGTGCTGGCCAGGCTGGTCTTGAACTCGTGACCTCGTGAACTGCCCACCTTTGCCTCCCCAAGTGTTGGGATTACAGGCATGAGCCACTGCACCCATCCTATATTAATACTCTTCTAGTCAAGGTCATCATCTCAGCACTTTACTGGCTTTGTAATGGAAAGTAGATGGTTTTTGTTGTTTGTTTCTAAAGGAGTTAGACATAGCCTAACAAACTGGAAATTGACATTTCCATCTATTTTTCTTCCTTTTGAAGCTAAATATGTCTTTGTTATTTTGGTTCGTAGTCCCTGTTACTACTTACTTTCTGATAGCTCATCCACAGCAACTTCAGTCAGTTAGCTCACTAGTTCTTATGGCTAGAGATTCTGCCAGTTTTCTGCTGTGCCTTGCTTCATCGTAGAGGTGTTGATTCCCATTTTTCTCCATCATTCTATGATTTCTCAATAGATCTTAGATACTGGATTTCAGTGTTTTCTGCACTTCACTCTATACAAGCAGTATTTTATAGATGGAGGTAGTTTTGGTGGTTCATCCTGGTCCTGAGCAGTTGGGAGTCATGTGCTTGCATTCCCATCTCTGGTGCTCCCATTCAGTGTGCAACTCTTATTTGTTATGTGATTCCGGTCCATTATTGTTTTTCCGCCTCAACCTTTAATTCCATCCTACTCATCCGCCTGCTCATGCATCCTCTCTCCTTCATTCAATATTCATTGTAGTTGTAATGTGTGTAACAGTTGTTCTGAGTTTTGTTTCTTATGTTCTTTTCAGTATGGTATAGTTTCACCGTTCTTTGGAAGTCAGTTCCTAGTTCTTTGGAAGTCAATGCTTAAGTGGATTATTTTCCCCCTAGAAGTAAATTAAGGTAAAGTCAATGTGCTTATTCCTCTCCCAGCTGTAGTGGTGTCACTTGTGTTTCAGAATATATTGTGAAGGTTAAAACCTCATGGAATTGTAGCTAAAAATAGATAGTCTGGCTAGTTAAGCAAGGCCAGATGCTGAGATTCCAAAAATCATGGAGAACTATAGTACAGAGAGAATTGAGTTCTTTCTCGCTATCTCTTGTATTAGGGTGTTTAGCATTGCAGTTAATTGTAGTCTCTATTTATGTCCTTTTCCCTCAAGGTTGAACATAATTAGGAAGCTGATAGCAGATGAAGTGGACTTTCTACAGCATGTTACTCAGCTTGACCTACGAGACAATAAACTTGGTGATCTAGATGCCATGATTTTCAACAACATTGAAGTTTTACACTGTGAAAGGAATCAACTGGTCACATTAGACATCTGTGGCTATTTCCTAAAAGCACTCTATGCCTCTTCTAATGGTATGTATCATAGGCCACATCAAAGTTGCTCTTTTGGTTCCAAGAATGTACCCAGCATCATTATTTCTGCCTCTCTGATTGTTCTTTGCTCAAATAGTTAGTAAAATAGCTCAAATTTTGTTAAAATAAAAGTCACAAAAGAAAAATGCTGACTTACTATTTAAAGGAATCAAAAAGGAAGATTTTATTTTCCCTAGAAGTTACTCACACTTTTGATTTGGATTTTCGGCTTAAAGAGAGAAAAGAGAACTATTTCTTGGGCTACATTACCAAGATCTAGAGATCTTTACTACCTTATTACTAAATCTGGAACCTTTATTTAATACTGGAGAGTGAAAGGAAGTTTTATTTTGACTCCATTCAGGATTTCCAGTTTCATGTTTGACTAACAGAGAGCTCACCTTAAGATAAACCAGAATGTTAGCTGGGCATGGCGGTGCATGCCTATAGTCCCAGCTACTTGGGAATGGGAAGCTGAGGCAGGAGAATTGCTGGAGCCCAGGAGGTGGAGGCTGCAGTGGTCTGAGATCACACTACTGCACTCCAGCCTGGTTGACAGAGTGAGACCCTGTCTAAAAACAAAAAAAAGATTATTAAAAAAAGATAAACCAGAATGATATACCCACAAGGACACCATAAAGCAAGAGTCTTAATCATTTAATGTTTCTTTCTAAGAATCTGAAAATCAGGGCAGTTCCAAAAAAGAAAAGGTAATATGGGCATATGTTTGCTAAGATGAAGGTTTCAATTCCCTGCAGTCAGTAAACTGAATGAAAACAAGTGTTCACTACTGCAAGTTGAACATATGTTTATCATGCACTTGTTTTATGCATAGTGCAGTTCATGAGCTCTGAAAGATGAAGGATTTTTCAAATGTGATTACTGTTATCTCAGAAAAACAAGCCAAACCTCATATAGGTATATTTTCTAATGTAATCAGTTTGGCTGAGCACTGAAGGGTTATAGGATTTAGATAACCAGTGGGAATGAAGTAGGAAGAAAGAATCTGAATGTGGCTTGTTGGGCAGTTGGGAGAAGACAGGGAATTCTGAACCCACAGATGTAATTAGGAGAGGCATGCTTTTAGTCAGATAGTGAAGCATTGGCCTTAGTATAATAAGCAATAGAGAACCAGTAAAGACTCTAAAGTGGAAGAGACATGATGGAAGTGATGCTTTAAGGCGGTTAATGTGAAAAGAGTGTGTACAGAATGCATTTATAGGAGAAGGTTGAGGGTAATCCACTACTCCACTAATCCAAGTTACTGTGATGGGCTTCATGTGGGCTAATGGGAACTTGTAGTCAGGATTATAGATGTTGATTTGAGACTCATCTGCTCAGAGGTGATACCTGAAACCAGGGAAGTAAGGTAACTGGAAGAGAGGAGAGTGCTAGTACCAAAGGTCAACTTACAAACCCCTCACACTTAGCTGGAGCCAGACTGGGCAACCAGATAGGAGCTGCACCTGTGAATTACTTGGTAATTGTTTAGAGAAGCGGAAGGACATTTACAAACTACTCTGCCCAAGAAACAAAGTTACAGGGGACAGTGGTGTCATATTTCATAAAGTTTTGAGGAAGAGTTTCAGATTTAAGTAAAATAAGTCATTTGTGACCCGCTGGAGTGCTGTTTCAGTAAGGTGATGAGGGCAAAAGACAAGAAGCATTATTTGGTTTTATGGAAGGACCCTTGGGTTTTAAAAGGATGGCACTCATGGTTAATCCTTCAGATGTAATACAGCCTGCATAACAATAAGAGAGCAACAGTAAAGGGATAGAAAAGAGGCAGGAAATTAGAATACGTGATTTATTTCAATCTCTGAAGAAGATCTTGTGATTAAATTAAAAGTTCTTTTTTACTTTTCTGTACTTTCAAAGTTGAACAAATGATGTATTGTACTTCCTAAACTAAACAAACAATAGAGAATAAAGCACAGTAATGATGTTCCACATACAAAAAGAGTCTCTGTCATTTGGATAGTGATGTCTTTGTGTTTTTTTTCCTTCCTAGAACTTGTTCAACTTGATGTTTACCCAGTTCCAAATTATCTGTCCTACATGGATGTTTCAAGGTAAGAAGTCAAGTCTTAGAGCCCTCTAGAGTCTACTAGAAAATTATTTAGTAATTCTAACTGAGCTTATGCACAAGTACTTTTTAATATTTTGAAGGTAAATGATAAAACATTAATGATTTTTACTTTATTCTCTAAAATGATATGTATTTGTTGATGAAAATACATTTGTAGCTCAAACCAGAGCATCAGAGTGTCAGTGTGCACACCAATTTGAACACCAGATTTGAACTTGAAAGGTGAGTTGAGGGACATATGGCTTAAAGTTCTAATAACTCTTTTCATTATATGAATCATATTTTTGTGTCTTTCCCTGAAGTAATGTTAATTTTATTTTTTATTTTCAATTTTTTTTTTAATTTTTTTAAACTCTGCCAAGTCTTAGGATAATTTAATTTTTTAAGTGCTTTATTTCTTTTGATTTCTTCCCCCCTTGTTTAGATATATATCTCTTTGCTAAGAATTCTTAGAAAATAGTGACAAAGCCTATCAAAGTAGAAATTCTATACAACCTGCTTGGTTTTCTTAGCTTCTTTTTGAATATGCTAACCATTTTACCTTTTATGGTAATTTGCTTCTGTGGTATATTATATTTATTGCAGTTACCACAAATATTGTAGTAGACTTTTTCTTAAAGGCACAAAGGCTTGACAGTGTCTACAGTGTGTATTTATACGAAGTAAACTTAAAAAATTTTAACAATGAATTATAAAATTGAAATTCATTTTGAAGGTAATTCGAAAGGAGATACACAAAAATGTTCTAAACATAGGGAGTTTGTGGCCCACTCAAGGTGACAACCGTTCACTCATTTCAGTGCTTAAATTCTGGTGTGTTTATTAATAGTCACCATGCTTTTTAATCACAACTATTGTATGATTTGTCTTGTACAGAATTTTGCCTTTTGTCTTGAGATTACACAGGCTTAGCTATTTTAATAGTATACTGAATCACAATTATGCAAGACATGTCAGTATTTGGTTATTGGGAAAATACTACAGTTAAATTTTTATTATAAATATATAATTATAAAATCATAAAGCTCTTTGAGTAGTGCTTCTTACATTTCCTACTAACTACCCATCAGATAATTTTATTTAATTAACTTAAATCAGACATTACCTAATTAGTTTTCTTTCACCACCTACTCCTCCCAACCCCCCAGCAACCCTGAATGTTATTTTCACATTTTGAATAAGAGCAGTATAGGAACAGTATAGGAATGGGATTTGCATACATGGGTGCGTATAAATATCTTGAACAGATTTCTTTTCTTTTCTTTTTTTTGAGATGGAGTCTTGCTCTGTTGCCCAGGCTGGAGTGCAGTGGCGCAATCTTGGCTTATTACAACCTGTACTTCCTGGGTTCAAATGATTCTCCTGCTCCAGCCTCCTGAGCAGCTGGGATTACAGGCACACACCACCACACCTGGCTAATATTTTTGTATTTTTGTAGAGATGGGGTTTCACCATGTTGGCCAGGCTGGTCTGGAACTCCTGACCTCAAGTGATCCACCAGCCTTGGCCTCCCAAAGTGCTGGGATTATAGGCATGAGCCACCATGCCCGGCCCAGATATATTTTCAAGAATTAGTCATAGAGTTAAACTACTTTTTAAATACAGTGTAATCAGCAAATGTTAGCCATTTAAACCCCTAAGTGAGACTGAATTGGAAACTCTTGTGTCATGCTTGTCTCTGAAGTCTGCCCCTTAAATGATATTCATCTTCCTGTGGCCACTCTCATGACCAGAACCTTCACTATAACACGCTACCTCATCCACCTCCCATGCTGTCACCTATCACAGAGTTTACTAGGTCAGGTTCCTCCGTACAAAGTTCTAAGTTATCACTTACAGAAGTTTTAATTTTTATATGTTGGGGTTGTTTTTACTAAAGAGTACTTTCAATCCCCTATCCTGTTGAGATGTTTTAGATACTAACAATTAAAAAAAAAAATGAGTGTGTCAATGTTTAGGGCTTCAAATCCAGAATTGTGTGTGCCTATGACAGACACTAAGCAGAAGATAATTCCTTCTATTTCTGTATTTTAATTGAGGAGTAGATATAATTGCAAAATTAAAGAACATAAATAACGCATGATTCCACCACCCTAACATCACAGTTATTTTTCCTTTCGCTGTAATATCTTATAATTCTTGTCCCAAGCATCATGTTTTCACAGAATTACCCATCTGTGTATAAAGAATTGTGATCATAATGTACATACTGTTTGAAATTCTTTGTGCCTGGCCACTTTACGTATTTTAAAAAGAAAGTAAAAGGATAACCAGTGTGACTAGGGACACATTCAAATAGAGTAGTTTATCTAAGTAATGATCAATTCATTTAAAAGTTAAAGACAGCATTAGTTTAGTTCTCTCTCTCTCTCTTTTTTTTTTTTTGAGATGGAGTTTCGCTCTTGTTGCCCAGGCTGGAGTGCAATGGTGCGATCTTGGCTTACTGCAACCTCCTCCTCCTGGGTTCAAGCGATTCTCGTGCCTTAGCCTCCCGAGTAGCTGGGATTCAGGCATGTGCCACCACACCCAGCTAATTTTTGTATTTTTTAAGTAGAGACAGGGTTTCACGATGTTGGTCAGGCTTGTCTCAAATTCCTGACCTCTGGTGATCTGCCGGCCTTGGCCTCCCAAAATGCTGGAATTACAGGCATGAGTTACCATGCCCCGCCTAGTTCTCTTTTTTATAGTAACTGTAATTACCATCTAATGCCCAAGTAAATGTTTGTAATTAATTAATTCTTCAAGTTAACTGTCAGTGAACTTTTCATTGCCACCATTTTAAAACTATTTCTCTCCCTTCCCATTTATCCATGGCTATATTTTCATGATGACAGCTGGAGTTGGGAAATATTTTAATATTAAGGGAAAAAATATAAATTTGAAAATAAAACTGTGATATGCCATTTGACTTTGTGTGTTTTTATTTTCAGTGTAACACAGATTCTCCCCAAAATTGGCATAGGTCTGTAGACCCTTTAGGAAAGTCAATTTGGAGCTAGGCTTTTTTTTTCAAGAGTTTAGAGATGATTACAGATTATGTAATTATGTCCTTCCTTCTTTTTAAAAAATTTAACTTTTTTTAGAGATAGGATCTCGCTCTGTCACCCAGGTTGGAGTGCAGCGATGAGATCATAGCTCACTGTGAACCTCGAACTACTCTACTCCAGCAGTCCTCCCACTGTAGCCTTTTGAGTAGCTGGGACTAGTGGTGCATGCCACCATGAGCAGCTAATTTTTTATGTTTTGTAGCAATGGGGACTCGCTGTGTTGCCCAGGCTGATCTCAAACTCTTGGACACAAGCGATCCTCCCATAGGCATGAGCTACTGTGCTCTGCCTCTTCCTTACTTTTTCTTTATTTCTTCTCCCTGTCACAATTCTTCCTACTTCTGGAGAAAAGCGAATCCACATATTCTTTCGATTTATGCCCACGGTACTTTGGTGTTTCATTTAAGGTTTTACTTATTCCTTGTAATAATTTGAGTTTAGAACCACTTTGGAGGCCAAATTCAACCAAACAATTTTATGTTCTTGCATTTAGGAACCGCTTAGAAAATGTGCCTGAGTGGGTATGTGAAAGCCGAAAGCTAGAAGTTTTGGATATTGGCCATAATCAAATATGTGAACTTCCTGCCCGGTGAGTATTGCAGATCCAATGAGAGGATCTCACAATAGATGAGCAATTTTAAAAATTGCTGATTCGGTGTTTAACTTGGTATCATAAGCCTAAAAGAGTTTGCTTTAAAAACGAGTATGGTATCTTTTACCCCGTGTGGTGCCTTCCAGTTACAAACTTTCTTCATGCAGTGCAGTGAGGGGTAGAGTGAGGCTTTGACTCTCAGCCAGACTTTTCAAAACCTTGCAGGCAGTTGTGCTTGGTGGAAATTTTTAAGTAAGCCAAAAACAATCTTTGAAGCAAACAATATGATTAGCCCACTTCTGGGATCTTAAGTCGTTCAGAATCTTCCACCTCTGTTCGTTGACTTAATATGTCTACTTTAACATAAATACCTTTTGTTCTCCCTAGACCTTAACTTTGAGGAGGAAATAAGATGGTTAGGTCATGAAACCTAGAAAGAGCAAACTAGACTAGATTCTCTTTTTCTTGTTGTGAAATTTGGGAGTAGAAGGTTCAAGAACTTCTCTCTCTTAAATATGTTCTTATTTTTATTTTATAATTTTCACTTTAATGGCAAGATTTGCAAAACAGCCACATGATGACTTCTATTGTCTGTAAGTATACACAGATGTTTTCAAGTTGACTAATCATGGTCCAAAATATTAGTGAATTTTTAGTAACTAGCCATGCAGTTAGTAACCCTAAGAGTCTATCCAGTGCTGTCCTGTAGAACTTTCTGTGATGATTGAAGTGCTCTGTATCTGTGCTGCCCAGTATGGTATCCACTGGCCATATGTGGCTATTGAGCACTTGCATTGTGGCTAATGTGACTGAGGAACTAAATTTTGTGTATTTGTTAATTCCAATTAACTTAAATTCATATAGTTA
The DNA here is from genome assembly GCF_000951035.1 of Colobus angolensis palliatus. NCBI lineage: Eukaryota > Metazoa > Chordata > Mammalia > Primates > Cercopithecidae > Colobus > Colobus angolensis. Next base: position 1,256,922 of record NW_012117032.1, on the reverse strand, counting down.
CTTGTGGTTGCCTCAACTCAGGTCTTATTATTTCCACCATTCTCAGCCAATCACTGAACAGAGGAAGTCAGTTATTTTTAGCTATGTATAGTCAAAAACATCAGTGAAAATATTGTAGAAGTATGTTACCATTTTGGAGTAAACTTACTTTAGTGCACAATCTTTAAAGGTATGTGATCACCATTCCTGTTTCCTTACCAAGAAGATACACTTGCTTGGTAAGCCTAGTAAACATGTTAGAGTTCAGCTGTTCAGTATGGTAGCCCCCAGCCAGCCATTAGCCAAGTGACTGTTGAGCACCTGAAATGTGACTCATCCTAATTGAGAAGTGCTGTAAGTGTAAAATATACATGGAATGTAAAATATTAATAATAGTGTACATTAATTACATGTTAAGTTAATATTTGGGGTATATTCTGGGTTAAATGAAATAATACTCTGAGAATTCATTTACTTGTTCTTTTTTTTTTTCTTTTAATGTGGCTACTAGATAATTTAAAATTACACGTGGCATATATTTGATAACACTGTGTTAGAATGTAACTCTTATTAAAGAAATCTGAGTTATATTTTCATCCCTGAAAAGCTCTGTTAATTTCATTATGTTCCCCAGCAATACATTATACCTGTAAATATGATCCATTTGAAAGTGCTTTCTGCCCTAGAATATTATGTTGACTGAGCATTTAGGTGATCCGTTGCAGCCATCACTATTAACAAGAGGGTGTGTGTGTGTGTGTGTGTGTGTGTGTCTGTGTGTCTGTGTGTGTGTGTCCATGCATGGCCCTTTTAGTAAAAGAACAGGAAAAACGAAAACAGTAGGGAAAAAAATAATTTATTGAAAAAAATTTTCTACCTTATCTTCTATTTTCTTTATGTCTTTCCTTCTTCTTTTTTTTTTTTTTCTTTTTTTTGAGACAGAGTCACGATCCTGACTCACTGCAACCTCTGCCTCCCGGGTTCAAGCAATTCTCGTGCCTCAGCCTCCCGAGTAACTGGGACTACAGGCACGTGCCACCACGCCTGGCTAATTTTTGTATTTTTAGTAGAGACGGGGTTTCACTGTGTTAACCAGGCTGTTCTTGAACTCCTGACCTCAGGTGATCCGCCTGCCTCAGCCTCCCAAAGTGCTGGGATTATAGCCATGAGCCACCGCACCTGGCCTTTTCTTCTCTTTTCTCTGTTCTCTTTCCCCCTTTCACCCCTCAATCCCACAGATAGCACATTGGCATCCAAGTTCTCTGTTTTGCTGAAGGCTACAAAGATATATCATATATATATTTTATATTTGTATATATTATACCTTAATATATATTTATATTTTATATATATAAACAAACAAATGCAAGATAACTGACATTTTGTCCAATTTTTCCCCCCAGATCTGTTGATCTTTAATTTGTTCTGCATCAGAACAGGCTTTTTGAGAATCTAAACAAATGCTTATTCAATGCAAATCCCAAATGCTCTATTGTTACTGTATTCTTGTGTGTGTGTGTGTTTAACACATGGAACAAAAAGAGTGTGCATTGTTTTTCTGTTTATAGTGTTGTTCAGTTGCAAACTCTGTATAAGCCCCGTTGTTGATGTAATAGGCAAGACTGGGTACTGTGGCTCTTGATCTAGTCCCAGCACATTGGGAGGCCAAGGCAGGAAGATTGCTTGAGCCCAGGAGTTCAAGACTAGCCTGGGCAATACTGCAAGACCCTATCTCTACAAAAAATAAAATTAGCCAGACATGGTGGTGTGTGCCTGTAGTCCCAGCTACTTGGAAGACTTGAGGCAGGAGGATTGCTTGAGCCTAGGAGGTCGAGGTTACAGTGACGTGTGGTTGCATCACTGCACTCCAGCGTGAGCAACGGAGCTGAGACCCTGCCTCTTAAAAAGAAAAAAAAAAAAAAATTCAGGCAAGACAATGATTAATTAAAATTGATTTAATACTCATACTTTGTCCAAGTAAGGTATATGAAGAGTTTGACAGGGCCGGGTGCGGTGGCTCATGCCTGTAATACTAGCACATGGGGAGGCCAAGGCAGGCAGATCACCTGAGGTCAGCAGTTCAAGACCAGCCTGACCAACATGGTGAAACCCTGTCTCTACTAAAAAATACAAAAATTAGCTGGGCGTGGTGGCACATGCCTGTAGTCCCAGCTACTCTGGAGGCTGAGGCAGGAGAATCACTTGAACCCAGGAGGTGGAGGTTGCAGTGAGCCAAGATTGCGCCATTGCACTCCAGCCTCAGCGACAGAGTGAGACTCTATCTCAAAGGAAAAAAAAAAAAAAAAGAGTTTGACAAAAGAGAAATTATTAGAGGCAGAAATGTATTAAAAAGGAAAAAGTATTTTAATGTTTAGACAATACCCAAAAGAATTGAACTAAACCCAATAATTAGCATTCAATACTCATCCTATAGTTGATCTTTTTTATTTGGAAAAATCAAGATAAAAGATTTTATCACCTTTTAGTTATTTATGTGGTAAAGGATACATATATATATATGATGAACCACATGCTGAAATAATAGGCTGGAATGACCATTACAGAGACTGCCGTATGGTAATGGTAACTGCATAGATAATCTGGCCCGGATAATCTGTCTTGTCACACTGATATCTAAACCTGCCAACTTAGATATCTTTAATTGGGGCCTGTGGTGTCACAGCATTGAGACAGTTTGCTAGCATCTTCGTGAGCAAAGAAACTCCATTTGCTATTTAAAGTGAATAAAGTTATGCCCTAATGTTACGGGAATTTTTAACTCTTGTGGATTGAAGGATACAAAATTTGGATTAGACAAGAAGAGTAAGTTCAAGAGACCTATTGTGCAGCATTTTAACTACAGTTAATAACAATGTCTTGTATTCTTGAAAATAGGTAAGGGAGTAGATTTAAATGTTCTCACCAGAAAAAAAATGATAAATATGTGAGGTAATGCATATGATAATTAGCTTGATTTAGCCATCCCACAATGTATACATATATTCAAACGTGTTTTACACCGTAAATGTATGCTAATTTTTGTCAAGTAAAAATTAATTTTAAAAAATTATGGGCATTCATGAGTGAGATCAGAATGGTGGAAAACAGGAGGTGGATGAGGAAGCCTCATTCTTTGACAGCAGATTAATAAATAAATTCTTAATTTATCAATTAGGCAGATTGATAAATTCTTAATCTAAAGTGATCAGGATGCAAATTGTAACCTCACTTTTCCCCACCCCTGAGATGTCTGTTTAAACCCAGGGCCTGTTTTATTCTCTGTAATGTTAGGGAAGTCTGAAGTGGTCATAATGTAGATTTACATTAGATTAACAAGTATTCATCATCTCTGACAGTTCTGATGACCTTTACAAGAAACACAGCCAAGCTTCCAAATGGCTCTTTAAGTCTCTCAAGAAAATAGTGGATTAAGTACATGCTGCTCTTTCAGAAGGGAGTCTCTACCTTGGTCTAGGATTAAGCTAGAAAAAAACAGAGACATACAGCCAGGGAAGTGAGGCAAAGAAGAAACAATTAGGATTGTGAAATGCAACTGAGGAAAAACATAACATTTTCTCAGTTGACATTTGTAAAAGTTTGATTGAATAACCCTTTATTTAACGCAGATCCTGTAAGTAAAGACTGCTCAGCTGTGCTTATTCAGAATCTCTTATGGGTAAAGCACCCAGCATTCTGGGACAATATAAGATACAAGCCCTACTCTGGAGAAGCATGCAGCCTTTCAAAGCTTGCCTTGTGACCCTGACAAGATTAGACTGATCTCTTCAGTGGCTCCATCTATAGAACTTGCTTTTTGCTATGTAGAGCTTCTTTGCTCAGTATCTGTTTACATAGTTTTTTCCTTCCTCCTTTTCTTGAGTATAGAAAGTATTGAAACACAAATAGTTCCAAGTTTGAATTTATATTAAAATGAATTTGTAGTTGCTTCAAATGAATTTGTGATTTTTGGAGAGATAATTTTAAGTATTCTACTCTTTTTCATTTTTCGGTCTTTTGTCCCTTTTTATACAGCTTATTTTGTAACAGCAGTCTCCGGAAACTACTGGCAGGACACAACCAGTTGGCAAGGCTTCCTGAAAGGCTAGAAAGAACCTCGGTGGAGGTCTTGGATGTGCAACACAACCAGCTCCTTGAGCTCCCGCCTAACCTTCTGATGAAGGCTGACAGGTAAAGCCGTTTGTCTTGTTTATCATCTGAGTCTATAAATACTCCCTCATTTGTATCTTTGTCTTTTGTGACCTGAGACTGTGTAAACTTTCTGATTATGTGTCTGTCCCAGATTTGTGAAGGAAATAGTTTTGCCAGCCACTTTACTGACCATTTTGTAGGCGATGGAGTCAGGAGCAACCTATAGATACTTTATTAACTTTGCTGCTCTCTGGAACAAAGTAGGTTACATTGTCTATACATGTGTCATGGGGATGTAGGTGTAAAACAAGGATGAGAAGTGTGCTCCTGTGTTACTACCTGGTCACATTCCATGCCAGGCTTAGCTTAATTATTTTATGATTCTCTGTTCCTGCTTTCACATGTTTGGGACTTTGGGAGATGGAGATGAATTGTCCTAGAGTTAGCTTAGTTATTGTTGTTTTTGGTTTTTTGATTTTTTGAGACAGAGTCTCACTGTGTTGCTTAGGCTGAAGTGTAGTGGTGCAGTCTCGACTCACTGGAACTTCTGCCTCCCAGGTTCAAGCGATTCTCCTGCCTCAGCCTCCCAAGTAGCTGGGACTACAGGCATGTGCCACCATGCCCAGCTAATTTTTTGTATTTTTAGTAGAGATGGGGTTTTGCCATATTGGCCGGGCTGGTTTCAAACTCCTGGCCTCAAGCGACCTACCCACCTTGGCTTCCCAAAGTGCTGGGATTATAAGTGCGAGCCACAGTGCCCAGCACTTACTGTTTTTTAATCAGTCCTTCTTATCTTTACCATAATTAACTCCATATTCAATTCAATTATTTTGTTTTGAAGAAACAAAATTTTCCTAAATTACTTGTATCATACACTAAGCATTTGAAGAAGTTGTTTTGAATGGGAGGGAGAGGTTAATTTCAACATTAAATGTAGCTCTGTTATTTTGTTGTGATAAGTTGCCACATACAGAATTTTCTTTAAAGAAAGCTTTAAGTAACAGTGGCTGTTAACTTACTTTGGAGCATCCTGTTTGCTTGAGAACCCATGTGCATCATTCTAAAACGTTTCAAAGGCTGATAGCCTGGGTTATTTTGACTTCTGCTCCCATGTTTATTTTTGGGGAGTGACCATTATTTTAGAGACAATATGAAGGATCTAACTTTTAGTGTATCTCATAATGAAGACAAAAATGTTAAATTTAATTTTGCTTCTAGAAGTGCAGAGAAAAGAAGGAAATGATGACGGATCTTTTTACCTTACAAAATAAATGTTAGCTATGTTTCAGCATGTGTCATATTATGTGGGTGAAATGGCCGTCTGCGATCTCTTGTTCTCCTAAGCTGAATGAGATTTCCCACTGCATGTGCCTAACTCCCTGAGCTTACTCCTATCAGAATAGCCATCACACACTGTTGTAATTTCTTATTCACTTGTCTCTCTCCATTATTAGATTACTAACACCATGCAGCCAACGAGTGTGTCTTAATTATAGTTTTATCATCAACATCTTACAGTATCTAGAATAAAGGAAGGTGCTCAAAAAATATTTGTGTAATAAATGATAGAGAATTTAAGGAATTTCAATTCCAGGCTTTATATTTTTTTCTTCCTCATCTTTTCCATAAATCTTTAATAAGATTTAAAAAAATCTTACTACAAAAATATGATTACATTCAGTAAAGTGTCCAACTTTTAAGTGTACTGCTCAATGAATTTTTACATATTTATAGAAATGGTTGCAGGGACCACCTTACCCAGAACAAGATATAGAACATTTCTAGTACTCTTCTTTTTCCTTTTGTTCTGTTTTCCTCACTTAAAACGAAAATTATCTTCAGTGTACTCATGTAAGTTATAACGAATTCCAACTGGAATAATTATAAAGAAACAATAGAACTATGAGAAAATGGGATTGTCATATTGTAATTGGCCAGTACTATGTCCTCCTCCTGGTAAAAAGTGAAATGTTTCAAGATCATTGAAAGAACTCTTGTTTTTTGGTTTTGGGGTATTTTTTTTGAAACGGAGTCTAGCTTTGTGGCCCAGGCTTGAAGTGCAATGGTGTGATCTCAGCTCATTGCAGCCTCCACCTCCTGGGTTCAAGTGATTCTCTTCCCTCAGCCTTCCAAATAGCCAGGATTACAGGTGCGTGCCACCACTTCTGGCTAATTTTTGTAATTTTAGTAGAGATGGGGTTTCCCTTTGTTGACCAGGCTGATCTTAAACTTCTGACCTCAAGTGATCCACCCGCCTTAGCCTCTCAAAGTGCTGGGGTTACAGGTGTGAGCCACTGCACCAGGCCAGAATTATTGTTTTTACATTAATATCAAAGCAGAATGTGCAGAGACAGATCACTTTAGACATACACTTTTTGGTTGTGAATACTATAAAATTTGATTTCTTCTATGGAGAATTATAAGTTATGTCATAATGGGAATCCACTTGTTCCCCTAGAGTTCTACACTGAATCTGTAGGACCAAATAAAGGAGTGGATATAGGTTTTAGGAGTCTGAGTGAAATAAAAACCGTTTCTGAATCTGGCCAATTCTGGTAAGTTCACAATTATTAAAGGTTGTCAGTGCTAGAATTTCCAGTAGATAATAATAATTCTTTATTCATTTCTGAGAATTTGATTTTTCTCAGAAATACATTTCTGTATTTCATTTTCTGGAGACTGTATTTTCATGTTTAGATGTGTTTGGACAAGGATTTAAGTAAGAACAATTGTGGTTTTAGGGGATTGTAATGACTCCCAGGATTGAGAACCACTGCCTTTTGATTGTTGACTTTGTAATTCTGTGCAGGTCATTCTAAACCTCGGTTTTCTCATCTTGCTTATTTGTTCAGTTCCCAAATGGTACCTGTATGTTGGAAAAGGAAGGATTGTGTGAACTGGAACATGAATATGAACTGGACAAAGGTGTGAACTGAGCCACTGGAAGGACACTGCTATCATAAGCTAGGCCAGCAGTGTTAGCTAAAGGCATTTAGGCAGAAATCCCCATACAAATAGACTGACGTGTCTACAGCCAGCTGCATTTTTGAAAACGGGCTGTTAGGGAGAATTTGCCAGCCTTTGGAGGCTGTGAGGGGAGGACAGGGCAGGATAAATACATTTCTGGCACAGGAGAGTTCTGAAGTAAAGGGTTGGGTGAATGAGAAGGGGCAAATATCTTGGTTTTATTTTATGAGAGTAAAACAAATGACCAAAAAATGGGAGAAATAAGAAACTGTTTCAAGAAGGCATATTCCCATACCTTTGTTTTCCAAGCTATAATTGCTACATCTCCAGCACAGCATAGCAACTGATTTAGTAGAAACAGAAAGAAAAGTTAAGATTGTTAATTATCTTGGGCAGACAGGATTATGTGAAGGGGGTGGGATAAATTTGATTAGCTGTTTTTCTAAACCATATTTTTATATTAGTTCACTTGTTAGAAGATAACAAAAATAACATTTTCTAATGATTTCCACCAAAGTATTGCCTTTAAAGGTTAATACTTACCCTCTTTGCACAACCTCAATACTGGAGGTTTTTACCTACCTATTTATAAAAATTTTATTACATTTTGTTTTATTGAGACATAATTTAAACTCAGGAACATTTACAAATATCGTGTATTTGGTTTGATGAGTTTCAGGGGGGAATGAATAAATTAGTAAACAGTTGTTGAAGTAGGCCAACCCAGAAAACATGAAATTTAAAATATTAAAGACAGTTTTTAGGAAAGATTCTTTGTGACTGGATTCTTGCAGGGGGTTTCAGTTGTGATTTGTTTTTGTTCACATGGTTCAATGCAGCAAACATCTCACTGAGTTTAAATCACTGTGCTGGATGCGTAGGACATTGAGAAATGACTACACATAGGAATTATCCTCAAGAAGCTTACAGTCTAATGAAGAGTTTAAAGTAACTGCACAATAAACTATAGTGAAAGGTAGGTTTAAGAAGGTAGAATAGACAGAAAATTATAAAGTTGGTCTAGTATAATTTAGGCTTATGGTATGATGAGCAACATTTTGTTGTTGGATGATACAAAGCTGTGTGTTTGGCAAACAGCTGCAGGCATTAGTGAAACTTTGCTCCAGTTGCCTTCCATTCAGTTTGCTACATAATACAAATCTTAAAAATATGTAAATTCCTTTTTTATATTTTTTTGTGGTAATAAGTTATGGTTACAGTTCTGTGTTTCGTTATATAACTGAGAAAAGGGCTTTATGTGTTTCAGTGGTTCATCCTCTAAGTAGAACTTGCGCTACCAAGTGTTATGAGAAATATCAGAGAAGCATGTGTTATTGGACACAGGGCAGAAGACCACATTTTGACTCATGAGAGTTTTCCTTTGCTCTGAATTTTTCCTGGTAAAGCCAGTCTCATACTGTCAAGTATTACAGGGCCAGGCACAGTGGCTCACACCTATAATCCCAGAACTTTGGGAGGCCAACATGGGAGGATTGCTTGAGCCTAAGAGTTTGAGACCAGCCTGGGCAACATGGCAAGACCATGTCTCTACAAACTGAAAGAAACAAAACAAAACAAAAAAAACAAGTCAGGTGTGGTGGCTCACACCTCTGGTCCCAGCTACTTGGAAGGCTGAGGTGGGAAGATCACTTGAGCCTAGGAGTTCGAGGCTGCCGTGAGCTCTGATCATGCCACCTACACTCCAGCCTGGGTTACAGAGTGTGACCCTGTCTCAAAAAATGAAAAAAAGGTATTGCAGCTTTAGAATAGTATATATTAATCTACTATACCTGGTAGCGGGAAGCTGTTTGGTAACCAAATAAGAGACAGGGGAATCTGTGTTATATTAGACAACTTTTAGTCATCTTCATCTTCCTCTAAATACTTGAGGAAGTATTCTAATCTAGATCATGGGCCTAGATTTCTCATTTACCTGTCTTTTTAATTAGAGTTGAGGATTTTCCTGATGGAAACCCCAAAGGAGTTTCAGATAATTAGTTGTCATCAACAGATGGGTGCGGGGAGGGTAGACATTCTCCATGGGTCACCAGACTGGATGAGACATTGCCAGAGGGACTGCCATCCTTCTGTTTCTTCCTGAAATCTTGGCAATGGCTGACTCCCTGTCCACCTAGCATCTGCACACACATTTGATGGCCAGACCGCTTCTCCTGATGAAGTCAGCCTAATTAACAAAGCCAAAATGGACCCGTTAAAGAAGTTATAGGTCCCTGCTGTGGGAAGGCAGCCAGGTCTGTTTTTATTCCTGAGGGGACTAGTACAAGGTATTTTCAGGGGCAGAAGTTGGGGAAGTGTATGTTCAAATGAGCTTCGTGGTAATTGCTCGTGTGTGTTTATTAAATATTCCCAGAGTATTAGTCACATTACAGACCATAAGTTTTAGTGACTCAGAGAGAATATGTGTAAATATCAAAAGGACTAAAAGGGAACAGAAAATTTAGAAGAGCATGATCAATTGACCATGACAACTGGTGCCTTTTGGCAAAGACAGATATTTCTGGCATTTTAAAAATCTGAGCTGTAGGCAACTGTTTTTTTCAGTGGCGAGGGCTGTCTTTTGACGTTCTGATGTATCATGAAGTGCCTGATGTTTTGAGAGTCACAGTGGACTAAGATAGTGTTTCTCAAAGTGTTTTCAGAATTCCCTAAAGTACTTATCAAATATGCAGATTCTTGGCTCTTATCTCAGGTCTTCTCACTTCGATTTTAGAAGGATAGTCTGGGAACTGTGTGTTTAACAAGGCTCCCCCAGTGACTCCAGTGCAGATGGTCTGCTGAACACACTGAAAGCTTAAGGTGACCCAGGTACTACTGCTGAAACAAATAGATTTTTATAAAAGAAGGATTTTAATAGAAAAACTGAATGTGTCTAGAGATATTTCTAGATAACATATACATCCCCGCTCTGCTTTTTAAAGTGTTGTGCTTCTCAGATATTTTAAGGTATAGTTCTTAACCAGGGTTATTACATCAAAATCAACTGACAAGTTTTTCAAAACTAGAGAATCAGTCAATGATGTTTAGAATACTATGAAGGGGAAGAGAATTTTCATTCTTTTCTCTCCCTTATTTCTCCCAAAAAGATCTACCTCAGTCCTGGAGAACAGAGTAGGGTGGGGGCATTGGAAAGTGGCTGATTGTGTAATCTTAGCAAGGTTGGAGTTCTGATGGCACACTCCATTTTTATTAACCAGAACAAACCAGAAAGGTTTAGCCAGAAGCTTCCAGGCATTCCTGTGTTCAGCTGTGAACATTGCTCTGAGATTGGAAAGAGGCCGTTCATGGCTTATCTGAAGAGTTCTGCCCGTACTCTGAGAGACTGCTTTGGTAATCTTTGCCCCTGTTTCTCTGATGCTTTTAAAATGGATGAGATGGGCGAGTCTACCCTGCCAGTGAGGGGTGTGCGTATCCCCAGAAACCACGAAAATGCATGAGGACAAGGGTTTTTGCACCATGATGATTCTCAACTCCACCAACCATCAGAATTCTGCTATATAGATTTTGAGGCCCCACCCTGACCTACTTAACAAGAATATCTTCGAGTTGAAGTTGAGAATTCTACTCTAAGGAAAGCTCCCTAGAGAATTAGGAAGTGCAGCCAGATTGCACCATACTGAGCTAGAGCATCTTCTATGAGAAATATGTTCCTTTAGCAGCTCCAAAGTGTGGTAGCCCCCATCTTAATTCAGTGAGAGGGTAAATTATAAATAAAAAGAGAAATAAGCATCAATTCCCAGCAATTATACTTTGACTTTATCCCTGCCTCACCCTAAGATTTTGTGTTAAGCAATGGCAGAATGAGAAAAACTGTGGGGAAGAGAGAAGAGGGGAGCTGGCAGTGGGGCTTTAGGTGGGTCTACCACTACCACCTAAGCTTAGGTGTAAGTACATGCAACTGGAAGGAATAGCAAGCCAGAAATACAGTTATTGAAGGAAAATTGGCAATTGGATTGGTAAAGAGGAAGTGAAGCAAATGAGGGAAAACTAAAGGTTCTACAAGACAAGTGAACCAGAACATCAGAGGACACATAGCCCTTCCCTACTCAGTCCAAACAAAGAGATCCCTTAATGTATCTTCACTTGATATATGCTAATAGAAGATACAGCACTGAACTAAGAAACTTGTAAAACTACCTGATACCGTGAAAATGATTGGGAAAAAGATGAATGGATCCTTACTGGGTTATTGGCTCCCAAAATGAGAAAATAAAAAACAACATATGTCCACTGTGGAATAATTCGTACCCCAAAAAATCTATTGTGAAGCCTAACAAAACTATAAGACAACATTCCAAGCAGAATTAACGATAGTCAAGTGAACATTTTATGATATAAAACAAAAAATTAAGGAACTAAGAATAAAATGGACAAACAGGAAGGACTGGAAAGAGTGATTTAACTCAGAAAATGGAAGAAAATGACAGTTATCTAAGAAATGAGGAGTAATTACAGGGTGCCCAAGGGAGAACACACCCAAAAAATTAATAAGGGACATTAAAGAAACAAAGGAAAATGAAAAGCATGAAAATAAGGTAAAGAATTATTTGAAAAGCTAGAGATAAAATAGTGGAAATGGAAGACAGATCCAAAAGGAATAACATTTGTATATGTGTCCTTGAAGAAAAAAGACAAAAAAAAAAAGTGACAGAAGTATTATTTTAAAATATCATTCAAGGAGTTTTTTCAACAACAAACAAAATATCTTAAAGTACATTTGAAAAAGAGTATCGATTGGGTACCTGGAATAAACCCAGAATGTTCAATTTTAAAACTTATTATATTAAAACCATTAGATTTTGAAGATATAAATAATTATGACTACCAGTAAAAAGATAAATAATTTTAAAAGGCAAATATTTAGACTGTCATTATACTTCTCAAAAACATTATACAATGCAAGATAATAATGGAGCAATGTTTTTTAAAAACTTAAAGATTGACTCAAGATTTTTATATCAAGTGAAGTCTCCTTTAAGATCTAAGTTATAGAAAACTGTTAAACATTTAAGCACCAAAAACATAAGCAACAACTAAAACAATAGATAAATTGGATTTGATCAAAATTTAAAACTTGTGTGCTTCAAAGGATACCATCAAGAAAGTGAAAATGCAACCCACAGAAATATATCTGATAGGGGACTTGAAATAACTCTTACAATTCACAATAAAAAAGACAAATAGCTGAATGAAAATATGTTCAAAGGATTTGAATAGACATGTCTCAAAAGAAAATATACAGATGGCCAAGAAACACATAAAAAGATGCTTAGCATCATTAGCCATTGGGGAAATGTAAATAAAAACCACAATCAGATATGACTTATACCCACTAGGGTGGCTATAATCAAAAAGACAATAACAGATGTTAGAGAAAATGGAGAGAAATTGAAACCTCATACACTGCTGGCAGGAATGTAAAATGATGGAAGCACTTTGGAAAACAGATTGTCAGTTCCTCAAATAATTAAACACAATATTACCCAGCAATTCTGCTCTTGTGTATATACCCAAGAGAAATGAAAACATATATGTTTACACCAAACTTGTATATGAATGTTGACAGCAACATTATTCATAACAACTGGAAAGTAGAACTCAAATGTCTATCACTTGATTAATGGATAAACAAACTGTTATATCAGATAGTGGAATATTATTCACCAGTAGAAGGTACTAGTATATGCAGCAACATGGAGAAACCCTGAAAGCAGTATGCTAAGTGAAAGAAGCCAGACGCAGAAGGACACATGCTGTATGATTCTTTTTATATGAAATATTTGGATTTAGCAAATCCATACAGATAGAAAGTAAATCCAGGGGATGTGAGGAAGGGAGAAATGATGAGTAACTACAAATGGGTATAGAGTTTCTTTATGAAATGATGAAACTGTTGTGGAATTATATGATGGTGATGGTTGCACAAGTTTGTGAAAAAACTAAAAAATCACTAAGTCACACACTTTAAAAGGGTATATTTAATATTATGTGAATAATGTCTCTATAAAGCTGTTTTTTAAAGACCTCAAGGACTTAGAGATCTGTGCACCCATGATCCCTTCTCCAGGCATCTACTAAAGTAGTTAAGTGTGATTCAAAGCCTGTAGTCACATGTAGCTTTTTAGATATACACATACCATAAAATTCATCCTCTTTAAAAAAAGTATGTAATCCAGTGACTTTTAGTGGTAATTTAAATGAATTACAATTTATAAATCTATAAGACTTAATTAATTCATTGTATTAGTCATATTTTAGATGCTCAGCAGCCCCATGTAACTAGTGGGTACCATGCTGGAGAGTAAAGACATAGAACATTTATGTCCACACAGAAAGCTGTATGGGCATGGTGTACCAGAGGATGAACTTATCTAACCAAGAAATAACTAGTATATTTTAGCAAAAGGAATGATAGTGAGCATTTTGGTATATATAAATGTAGATTTGAGACTGAAAGGTGGGAAAGAGGGTGGAAATTTAATATACAAAAAGTGGTGACAAACTGTTAGTAATGCGGCTTGACTGGGAGTGGTAGCTCATGTGTGTAGTCCTAGCACTTTGGGAGGCCAAAGCAGGAGGATAGCTTGAGGTCAGGAGTTTGAGACAAGCCTGGGCAACATAGCAAGACCCTATCTCTACAAAGAATTTTAAAAATTAGGCAGGCATGGTGGCATACACTTAGAGTCCCAGCTGTTTGAGAGGCTGAGGCAGGAGCCTCTCAGGAATCCTTGAGTCCAGGAACTTGAGGGTGCAGTGAGCTATGATTGGACCACTGCACTCGAGTCTGGGTGACAGACCCTGTCTCTAAAAACAAAATAAAAAATAATGCACTTAGAAGTGGGAAGAGAGGGGGTGCACCCAAGATGGCTGAATAGGAGCAGCTCCAGCCTCCAGCTCCCAGTGTGAGTGACACAGAAGATGGGTGATTTCTGCATTTTCAACTGAGGTACCAGGTTCATCTCACTGGGGAGTGCCGAACAATCGGTGCTGGTCAGCTGGTGCAGCCCAACCAGCGAGAGCTGAAGCAAGGCGAGGCATCGCCTCACCAGGGAAGTGCAAGGGGGAAGGGAATCCCTTTTCCTAGCCAAGGGAAACTGAGACACACAACACCTGGAAAATGGGGTAACTCCCACCCTAATACTGCGCTTTACCAAGGGTCTTAGCAAACGGCACACCAGGAGATTATATCCCACACCTGGCCTGGAGGGTCCCACGCCCACGGAGCCTCCCTCATTGCTAGCACAGCAGTCTGAGATCTAACTGCAAGGTGGCAGCGAGGCTGGGGGAGGGTGCTCGCCATTGCTGAGGCTTAAGTGGGTAAACAAAGCCACCAGGAAGCTCAAATTGGGTGGAGCCCACCGCAGCTCAAGGAGGCCAGCCTGCCTCTGTAGACTCCTCCTCTGGGGACAGGGCATAGCTAAACAGAAAGCAACAGAAACCTCGGCAGAGGTAAATGCCCCTGTCTGATAGCTTTGAAGGAGCAGTGGATCTTCCAGCACGGAGGCTGAGATCTGAGAACGGACAGACTGCCTGCTCAAGTGGGTCCCTGACCCCTGAGTAGCCTAACTGGAAGACATCCTCCACTAGGTGCAGACCGACACCTCACACCTCACACAGCGGGGTACACCCAAGACGAAGCTTCCAGAGCAAGAATCAGACAGAAGCACTCGCTGTTCAGCAATATTCTATCTTCTGCAGCCTCTGCTGCTGATACCCAGGCAAACAGGGTCTGGAGTGGACCTCAAGCAAACTCCAACAGACCTACGGCTGAGGGTCCTGACTGTTAGAAGGAAAACTTAACAAACAGAAAGGACACCCACACCAAAACCCCATCAGTACGACACCATCATCAAAGACCAAAGGCAAATAAAACCACAAAGATGGGAAAAAAGCAATGCAGAAAAGCTGGAAATTCAAAAAATCAGTGCATCTCCCCCTCCAAAGGAATGCAGCTCATTGCCAGCAATGGGACAAAGCTGGACAGAGAATGACTTTGACGAGTTGAGAGAAGAGGGCTTCAGTCGATCAAACTTCTCAGAGCTAAAGGAGGAACTACATAACCAGCGCAAAGAAACTAAAAACGTTGAAAAAAGAATGGATGACTAGAATAATCAATGCAGAGAAGACCTTAAAAGAACTGATAGAGATGAAAACCATAACACGAGAAATACGTGACAAATGCACAAACTTCACCAACCAACTCGATCAACTGGAAGAAGGAGTATCAGCGATTGAAGATCAAATGAATGAAATGAAGTGAGAGGTGTGGAGAAAAAAGAGTAAAAAGAAATGAACAAAGCCTCCAAGAAGTAGGGGATTATGTGAAAAGACCAAATCTACGTCTGATTCGTGTGCCTGAAAGTGAAGGGGAAAATGGAACCAAGTTGGACAAAACTCTGCAGGATATCATCCAGGAGAACTTCCCCAACCTAGTAAGGCAGGCCAACATTCAAATTAAGGAAATACAGAGAATGCCACAAAGATACTCCTCGAGAAGAGCAACTCCAAGACACATACTTGTCAGATTCACCAAAGTTGAAATGAAGGAAAAACTGTTAAGGGCAGCCAGAGAGAAACGTCGGGTTACCCACAAAGGGAAGCCCATCAGACTAACAGCAGATCTCTTGGCAGTAACTCTCCAAGCCAGAAGAGAGTGGGGGCCAATATTCAACATTCTTAAAGAAAAGAATTTTCAACCCAGAATTTCATATCCAGCTAAACTAAGTTTCATAAGTGAAGGAGAAATAAAATCCTTTACAGACAAGCAAATGCTTAGAGATTTTGTTACCACCAGGCCTGCCCTACAAGAGATCCTGAAGGAAGCACTAAACATGGAAAGGAACAACAGGTACCAACCATTGCAAAAACATGTCAAACTGTAAAGTCCACTGATACTAGGAAGAAACTGCACCAACTAGCAAGCAATATAACCAGCTAATATCATAATGACAAGATCAAGTTCACACATAACAATATTAACCTTAAATGTAAATGGCCTAAATGGTCTAATTAAAAGACACAGACTGGCAAATTGGATAAAGAGTCAAGATCCATCAGTTTGCTGTATTCAGGAGACCCATCTCACATGCAGAGACACACAAAGGCTCAAAATAAAGGGATGGAGGAAGATCTACCAAGCAAATGGAACACACAAAAAAAGCAGGGGTTGAAATCCTAGTCTGTGATAAAACAGACTTTAAACCATCAAAGATCAAAAGAGACAAAGAAGGCCATTACATAATGGTAAAGGGATCAATTCATCAGG
>NW_012117032.1:1235869-1237387 GCF_000951035.1 Colobus angolensis palliatus | reverse complement strand
AGCTGGAAACCATCATTCTCAGCAAACTATCACAAGAACAGAAAACCAAGTACCACATGTTCTCACTCATAGGTAGGAATTGAACAATGAGATCACTTGGACACTGGAATGGGAGCATCACACACCAGGTCCTGTTGTGGGGAGGGAGTAGGGGGGAGGGATAGCATTAGGAGACATACCTAATGTAAATGATGAGTTAATGGGTGCAGCACACCAACATGGCACATGTATACATATGTAACAAACCTGCACGCACAGGTACCCTAGAACTTAAAGTATAATAATAAATTTTAAAAAACTCAAAAAAAAAAAAAGAAAAAAAAGGAAATGGAAAGAGAGAAAAAGGAGAAAGAGTAAAATAGAAGGAGCTTATTGATTGCCATCTAGGCAATAGGTGTGACTTACAGAATACTGACAAAAACTGGCAAGCCAGATAAGAAATGATTAAACAAAAATCCAAGAGCATAAGGTCATTTAATATGATATAAGTACAAAGATAACCATAGAACAAAAATACAAACTTCCTTAAATACCAGAAAAATTAATGTATTAAAGAAGATATAATATATATCCTATAGAGAGGGAAACATGACAAATATGAATATGAAATAATTATGACAGAGTTGAGACTCAGATATATCAGGACATGTGCTTGAACCCAACTTTCTATTGCCTTCAAGAGACCCATCTGACATCTAATGACATCTATAAGCTCAAAGTAAAAGGAAGAAGAGAGATCATGCAAATAGAAAACAAAAAAGAGTAGGAGTTGCTATTCTTGTATCAGATAAAACAGACTTTAAACCAACAACAGTAAAAAACAAATTACATTATATAATAAAGGGTTCAGTTCAACTAGAAGATTTAATTATCCTATGTACATAGTCACCCAACATCAGAGCATCCAGATTTATAAAATGAATACTAGACCTAAGAAAAGAGATAGCGATACAATAATAGTAGGATTTCAGTATCTCCTTAAACAGACTGTCAAGGCAGAATACTAATTCTGGACTTAAATTCGACATTTGACCAAACAGACCTAATAGATGTCTACAGAATACTCCACCCAACAACCACAGAATATACATTCTTCTTATCTGTGCACAGAACATTCTCAAAGATTGACTACATGCTCAGTCATAAAGCAAGCCTCAACAAATTCAAAAAATTGAAATCCTGTCAAGTGTCATCTCAGACCACAGTGGAATAAAACTAGAAATTAATACCAGGAGAAACTCTCAAAACCACACAAATAGGGCTGGGTGCGGTGGCTCATGCCTATAATCCCAACACTTTGGAAGGTCGAGGCAGGAGGCTCATGAGGTCAGGAGATCAAAACCATCCTGACTAACATGGTGAAACTCCCATCTCTACTAAAATAAAAATAAAATTAAAAAATTAGCTGGGCATGGTGACACATGCCTGTAGTCCCAGCTACTCGGGAGGCTGAGGCAGGAGAATTGCTTGAACCTGGGAGGCAGAGGTTGCAGTAAGCCGAGATCACGCCACTGCACT
>NW_012117032.1:1116925-1235111 GCF_000951035.1 Colobus angolensis palliatus | reverse complement strand
GGGCATGGTGGGCGGGGGCCTGTAGTCCCAGCTACTCGGGAGGCTGAGGCAGGAGAATTGCTTGAACCTGGGAGGCAGAGGTTGCAGTAAGCCGAGATCACGCCACTGCACTCCACCCTGGGTGACGGAGCGAGACTCCATCTCAAGAAAACAAAAAAACACAAATACATGGAATCTAAACAGCTTGGTCCTCTGATTGACTTTGGAATAAACACAAAATTGAGGCAGAAATAAAAAAAGAAT
Organism: Colobus angolensis palliatus; assembly: GCF_000951035.1. Classification (NCBI taxonomy): domain Eukaryota; kingdom Metazoa; phylum Chordata; class Mammalia; order Primates; family Cercopithecidae; genus Colobus; species Colobus angolensis. The sequence goes on along the minus strand of NW_012117032.1, from coordinate 1,234,868 downwards.
TATTTAAAACAAATGAACATAGAGACACAATATACCAAAACTTCTGGTATACAGCAAAGGGAATGTTGATACCACTAACTGCCTACATCAAGAAAACAGAAAAATCTCAAGTTAACAACTAATTGTTGGACCTAAAGGAACAGAAAAAACAGAACACACTAAACCCAGAGCTAGCAGAAGAAAAATAGCCAAGATCAGAGGAGAATGAGACCAAAAAATAAAGGTCAGCGAAACAAAAAGTTGGTTCTTTGAAAGGATAAACAAGATTGGTAGACTACTCGCTAGATTAAGAAAAAAAAGGGCTGGGCGCAGTGGCTCATACCTGTAATCCCAGCACTTTGGGAGGCTGAGGCAGGCGGATCACAAGGTCAGGAGTTCAAGACTAGCCTGGCCAATATGGTGAAACCCTGTCTCTACTAAAAATAGAAAATCAGCTGGGCGTGGTGGCACATGCCTGTAATCCCAGCTACTAGGGAGACTGAGGCAGGAGAACTGCTTGAACCCGGAAGGCGGAGGTTGCAGTGCCACTGCACTCCAGCCTGAGCAACAGAGTGAAACTCCATAAAAAAAAAAGAAAAAGAAAAAAAAAAGAGAATATCCAAATAAGCACAAATTAAAAATGACAGAGGTGAGATTACAGCTGATAGCACAAAAATAGAAAAGATCCTCAGAGATTACTGCAAATATCTGTATGCACACACAGTAGAAAATCTAGAGGAAATGGATAAATCCCTGGAAACACACAGCTTCCCAAGGTTGAACCAGGAAGAAATTGAAATCCTGAACAGGCTAATAATGAATTACAAAATTGAGTCAATAATAAAAATCTACCAACAAAAAAAAAGCCCTGGAGCAGGTGAATTCACATCCAAATTCTACCAGACATAACAAAGAAGAGCTGGTACCAATCTTACTGAAACTATTCCAAAAAATTGAGGAGGCAGGATTCCTCCCTAATTCATTCTGTGAAACCAGTATCATCCTGATACCAAAATCTGGCAAGGATACAATGAAAAAGGAAAATAACAAGCCAGTATCTCTGAACATAGACACAAAAATCTTTATCAAATAACTAGCCAACTGAATTCAGCAGCATATCAAAAAGATAATTCATCATGCTCAAGAGAGCTTTATTCCTGGGATGCAAGGATGGTTCAATATACACAAATCCGTATATGTGATTCGCCACATAAACAGAATTGAAAACAAAAACTGTATCATCTCAATAGATGTGGAAAAAAGTCTTTGATTAAAATCCAGTATCTCAACATGATAAAAACTCTCAACAAACTAGGCAATAACAGAATATACCTCTAAATAATAAGAGCCATCTATGACAAACCCATAGCCGACATCATACTGAAGGGCAAAAGTTGAAAGTGTTCCCCCTAACACGGAAGAAGACGAGTATGCCTACTCTCACCACTCCTATTCAACATAGTACTAAAAGTCGTAGCCAGAGCAGTCAGGCAAGAGAAAGAATAAAGGTCATCCAAATAGGAAAAGAGGAAATCAGGTTATCTGTTTGTTGATGATATGATTCTATGCTTAGAAAACCCTAAAAGTCCCTCCAAAAGACTCTCAGACTTGATAAACAACTTCGGTAAAATTTCAGGATTCAGAATCAGCATCTGAAATCAGTAGCATTCCTATATACCAGTAACATTCAAGCTGCGAACCAAATCAAGAATACAATCCCATTTACAATAGCAAAAAAAATAAAATACCGAGGAATACATTTATCTGAGGAGGTGAAAGATCTCTAGAAGGAGAACTATAAGACACTGATGAAAGAAATCAGAGATGACACTGACCGGGCGCGGTGGCTCAAGCCTGTAATCCCAGCACTTTGGGAGGCCGAGACGGGTGGATCACGAGGTCAGGAGATCGAGACCATCCTGGTCTACACGGTGAGACCCCGTCTCTACTAAAAAATACAAAAAACTAGCCGGGCGAGATGGCGGGCGCCTGTAGTCCCAGCTACTCGGGAGGCTGAGGGAGCTTGCAGTGAGCCGAGATCGCACCACTGCACTCCAGCCTGGGCGACAGAGCGAGACTCCGTCTCAAAAAAAAAAAAAAGAAATCAGAGATGACACAAACAAGTAGAAAAACGTCCCATGCTCATGGATTGGAAGAATCAGTATCATTTAAATGGCTATACTGCCCAAACAATCTACAGATTCAGTGTAATTCCTATCAAATTACCTGTGTCATTTTTCATGAAATTAGAAAAAAAGTTATAAAATTCATGTGGAAACACAAAAGAACCAAATAGCCAAAACAATCCTAAGCCAAAAGAACAAAGTCTTAGGCATCACGTTACCTGACTTCAAGGTAATATACTGCAAACGTTGTAGGTAATGAAAACAGCATCGAACTGTTACAAAAACAGACACATAGATCAAAGGAACAAAATAGAGAACCTGGGAATAAAGCCATACACCTACAACTAACAGATCTTTTGACAAAGTCAACAAAAATAAACAATGAGGAAAGGACACCCTATTCAACAAATAGTGCTGAGAAAACTGGCTAGCCATATGCAGAAGAATGAAACTGGACCCCTACCTCCCACCTTATACAAAAATTAAGATGGATTAAAAACTTAAATCTAATACCTCAAAGGATGCAAATCATAGAAGAAAAACTCCTCTGGACATTGGCCTGGGCAAAGAATTTATGACTAAGACCTCGAAGGCAAATGCAACAAAAACAAATATTGGCAAATGGGACTTAATTAAACTAAAGAGCTTCTGCACAGCAAAAGAAACAACAGAGTGAACAGACAATCTACAGAATGGGGGAAAATATTTGCAAACTATGCAACTGACAAAGGACAAATATCTATAAGAAACTCAAATAAGAAACAACCCCATTAAAAAGTGAGCAAAGGACATGAATAGACACTTCTGGCTGCCAGCAAATATGAAAAAATGCTCAACATCACTAATCATCAGAGAAATGCAAGTTACAGCCACAATGAGATACCATCTCACACCAGTCAGAATGACTGTTAAGTCAAAATATAACACATGTCATCAAGGATATGGAGAAAAGAGAACACGTATACATTGTTGGTAGGAATGTAAATGAGTTCAACCCCTATGGAAAACAGTATGAAGATTTCTCAAAGAACTAAAAATGGAAATACCATTCCACCCAGCAATCCCACTACTGAATATGTACCCAAAGGAAAAGAAATCATTTGTCAAAAGGACACCTTCCCTGCACTCATATGTTTATTGCAACACTATTCACAATAGCAAAGTCATGGAATCAACCTATGTACCCCTCGGTGGTGAGTTGGATTAAAGAAAATATGGCACATGTATACCATGGAATACTACACATCCATAAAAAAGAACAAAATTATGTCCTTTGCAGCAACATGGATGCAGCTGGAGACTGTTATCCTCAGTGAATTAATACAGAAACAGAAAAATACTACACATTCTTTGTTAGTACATGGGAGCTAAACAGTGTATACACATGGCCATAAAGCCGGAAACAGGAGACACTGAGGACTCTGAAAGGGGTATGGGATATAAGGTTTGAAAAACTATCTATTGGGTACTATTTGGTGGTACCCAAATATTTGGGTGATGCCTAAATGCCAGCATTACACAATTTACCCATTTAACAAACCTGCACATGTATCTTCTGAATCTAAAATAAAATATACATGTACTTGAACTTAACTCACCCCCAAAATGAAAACAACCCAGATGTTCCTCAGCTGATGTGTGGACAAACAACGTGTAGCCATTCGTGAATTATGAAGTATATCTCAATAAAGCTGTTAATAAAAAAATAAGGACAATAGTACCTCAGGTATGGAGGGCTACTTCCTTAACATTATATACACACACACTTAGTCCTAAAGCCAATTTCTTAATGGGGAAACCCCAGTGGTATTTCTACTAAGATCAGTAACAGGACAAGAATGCCCATGATTTTCACTCTTATTCAATGTTATATTAGATATATTAGCCAGGTAATTAGACAAGAAAAGATCAATTAGAGGCATGAGCATTGGTAAAGAAGAGATAAACTATCTCTATTGCAGTTAACATGATAGTATACTTGGAAAACCCTAGAGAATCACTGATAAATGAATTCAGACAACAAAACATTTCAATAAAGTAGCAGGATATAAAGTTAATATGCAGAAATCAAAAGCCTTTGTATACACAAACACAACCATTGGAAGACATATTGTATTGGTAGTGAAAATCCCATTTAAAATAGCATCAAAGAAGATTAAATACTTAGGAATAAACAAGAAATGTGCAAAAACTGTATGAATAAAACGTTAAAACACTTCTGAAATTTGCAAATTTGAACAAATGGAACAATATTCCTTGTTCTTGGATAGGATGACTTAATATTATTAGGATATCAGTTTTTTGTAGATTACTTTGCAAATTTAACATAATCGTCTTGTAAATACCAAAATGCTTTTATAATCACGTTAGACAAATTGATGCTACTATTCATATGGTTAAAAGAATCATATAAGAATAGCCAGGAAAACACTGAAAAAGTGAAACTGTTAATACAAGGGAGAGACAAACCTTACCAGACAGCTAAACATGTATGTTTTAGTTCTTTCTGCTGAGAAGAAGGCCTAGAAGTAGTGACACCCCAGTACCAGGAAGTATATCTAACATCAAGACCTTGGTTACTCCGTGGCTCCTGCCTGTAATCCCAGCACTTTCGGAGGCCAAGGTGGGCAGATCACCTGAGGTCAGGAGTTTGAAACCAGCCTGGCCAACATGGCAAAACCCCGTCTCCACTAAAAATACAAAAATTAGCCGGGCTGGTGGTGCATGCCTGTAATCTCAGCTACTTGGGAGGATGAGACAGGAGAATCACTTGAACCCAGGTTGCAATGAGCCGAGATCAGGCCATTGTACTCTAGCTTGGGCAACAGAGCGAGACTCCATCTCACAAAAAAAATAAAATAAAATAAAATAAAAAGACTGCTTTTTAAGTATCATTCTTCAACAAAAGAAATAAGGTGTCCTTGGAAACAAGATTGAGTGTAGGGTTAGAGCAGGCTGAACACAAGATGAGCCCAAAAGTAAAGAAATGCTCACAAAATGATGGGAGCATGTCAAAGGATGCATGAGGCAACTTAAAGGAGCTCCCAGTGGCCACGTAATGTGAGCAAAAAGTACGCAATGATAGTAATGAATTCTATCCAGCAGAATAAAATAAATAAATATATGACCATACTGAAGTAAAACAAGTAATTGGGTGAATAAATTGGGAAAGCTCTTGTAGGATAATTCCATTTAACAAACTGTAAGTAGAGGGAATCATGAAAATAGAAGAATCATTTGGCAAACAACACAGAAATGATTGTCGCAAGCACAAATGCTAAATTAATGGGCAAAAGTATGAGAAACAGAAGAGTTTCATAGTCTCAAATGATCTCTCCACACGTTTAATTACAAAAGAAAAAATTATAACTTTGCAGTGGAGATGCTTGGCAGACACCACCTTAACCAAGTAATCAAAGTTAATGTCTCCAATAATAAGACGTTGGCGTCACATACATCCTGATGTGACACCCTGAGAAGGGCACAACCTTTGTGATATTTTTGCCAAAAATGCATGACCTTACTCTAATGATGAAACATGAAACCTAATTGAGAGACATTTTACAAAATATTTGTCGAGTACACTTCAAAAACATCAAGGTCATTTAAGATAATAAGACTGATTGGAGGAGACTGAGGAGGCCTGATAATGAAATACAACGTGAAGTGTCAGCCTTGTGAAGATAGATGAAACTGTCAAAAGTACTTTGTTGTAAAAACAAGCAATAATAAGAAACTTAGAATGTTTACACTTCTGGAATGCTTTGGAGACAGAAATCAGAGGGTTGCTTGAAAGTAAGAGTTTTGCTGGGGTTAGATAGTTGTGACCATATGGATTTTTAATAGTGTATAAGTCCCATTACAGATTTCCAGAAAAATCATTTAATGATACCTGGTGTGTCTACAAATAGGTAAATCTGTTATGGTACCAAATCCTGTGCCCTGTTTCAAAGAGAGGATTTGACTGTAAAATTTAAGGGTGTGTTGGAAATTACTAAAAAGCAAACAAAACAAAAAAATATAGATGAGTCAAATGGACAGAATGTGCCAAGGAGAGCAGAGCAATTGCTCAAGAGCAGGAAATGGATTTGTCTCACTGCTGTTGCGGGTGACTTTCCAAACACTTTAGGGCAAGAGCCATATCTGTGTGTCTTTTCTCTGCAGCTTTTGAACTTTATGCTGAGAGAAGTTCTTGAGTACTGTGCTATTTACTAACTTGTTATAAGAATTGAGTTTGAAATGCTGTGCACACATGGTCTTCACATTACATGCAGGTGCCCAGCTTGACCCTCCAGCTCTTTTAGAAAAAAAGGACCTATGACCATGCTGGCTAACACGGTGAAACCCCATCTCTACTAAAAATACAAAAAATTAGCCGGGCATGGTGGGCGGGGGCCTGTAGTCCCAGCTACTCTGAAGGCTGAGGCAGGAGAATGGTGTGAACCCAGAAGGCGGAGCTTGCAGTGAGCCAAGATCTCGTCGCTGCACTCCTGCCTAGGCGAGCGAGACTCCATCTCAAAAAAAAAAAGTCCCCACAAAAACGTTTTTATACTTATTTTTTCAACATTTGAATTTTGGAGACATGATAGAAAACTGTGGACTTGAGATTGATGAAATCCGAGTTTTATTTCTGTCTCTGCTACTAGTTATACTATTGAGCCATTGCCAAATAATGTGACTTTCTCCGCTTTGATTTCTGTCTTTCATGAAATATGAGAGGGTATATTTCTGGGATGATGAAAAAATCAAATGAGATAGAAAATAGTGACCGGATGCAGTGGCTCACACCTGTAATCCCAGCACTTTGGGAGGCCAAGGCAGGTGGATCACTTGAAGTCAGGAGTTCGAGACCAGCCTGGCCAACATGGTGAAACCCTCTCTCTACTAAAAATACAAAAATTAGCTGGGCATGGTGATGCATGCCTGTAATCCCAGCTACTCAGGAGGCTAAGGTGAGAGAATTGCTTGAACCCAGTAGGCGGAGGTTGCTGTGAGCCAAATGCCACTGCACTCCAGCCTGGGCAACAGAGCAAAACTCTGTCAAAAAAGAAAAAAAAAAAAGGAAGAAGAAGAAGGAAAGATCTATGATATCTACAGAGTACCTTACAAATGAAAAGAAAATGGTGATATGTTACTGCTTTTTCTCTAATTAGAAGAGGATTGCATAGTGAAAATGTTATATGGATGAAGCATGAAACAGCTGTTGGCACATTAAACCATCTTTTTATAGTATAGTTATTACAAAATTCTGTAAGGAAGAAGCTTGAGGATAGTTATCATATCATAGTGAGTTGAGACCTGACTCAGCCCTTTAACAAGTTAGCTTTTTTGCAAGGTTGAAAGCAGATAGTGAGGTTCAGGAGCCTATTTATTTACTAAAATTGTTATCCATCCTGGAGAAACTTTGCTAAAGTATTCGTTCATTCTGGTGGAAGGATGAAATGTAGACTATTAAAGCAATTTAAGTTGTCTCCTGCTGCAACGTTGTGAGGTTTTAGGAAGAATGGCTTAAGTGAATGGGTATTGAATTTAATTTTCCTGATACTATGATAATAAAAAATATTTTTAGTCCAGTTGTTTGTCCTTTGGCTATTAACCAACAAGGTGATTAAGTCAGACTTTATGCAATTCAGATGATGTCCTTTGGAACCACTTCATGTGGTTTCAGCTAACTAATTTCATTTCTTGGAGGTGGATGATGCTGGCAGTTTCCCCCTTAATTTTGCATAAAAGGTATATAGTTCCTTAATTACAGACAAATTTCAAAAAGATGAGAGGATAAATCTTTGAGGAAATCACTTTCTTCTCTTTATTCAGATGCCATGAGGGGTTTTTTAAGTTGCTTGGCAGCTTTCTAAATGAGCATTCACTTGTCTGTTTTTAAAACATTCCCTCTTTTTCTGGCCTGAAAAATATGCAAACATGAATTCACTTTGTTTTATCTGTCTCGTGTGTGTGTATATATGTGTGTGTGTAACTACATATTTCCTAGAGAATTCTATTTGTGTCTTTTTTCTTTCTTTTTCTTTTTTTTTTGTTTGAGCCAGAGTTGTGCTCTTGTTGCTCAGGCTAGAGTGCAATGCACAGTCTTGGCTCATTGCAACCTCTGCCTCCTGGGTTCAAGTGATTCTCCTGCCTCACCCTCCCGAGTAGCTGGGATTACAGGTACCTGCCACCAGACCCAGCTAATATTTGTATTTTTAGCAGAGAGTGGGGGTTTCACCATGTTGGCCAGGCTAGTCTCGAACTCCTGACCTCAGGTGATCCACCCGCCTCAGCTGCCCAAAGTGCTGGGATTACAGATGTGAGCCACTGCGCCCAGCTGAGAATTCTATTTTAATGAAATTATTTTATATAGTTTCCCAGCCAACACTAGTCCATGATATTTTAAGGCAATAAAATTTATTTCTTACATTGTAATTTATTCTAATGCTACACTAAAGAAATTGTTAACAGGAAATTAGGTGATCTAAATGGGATCTAAAGAAACAGACTTACAAAAATACTCTAAACAGCAATGGTAAACAACTATGGTGCTGAAATTTATTTCCTTCCTAGTTCAAAACCATTTCAGAAACTGCAAGAGTGACCTTTATTTCCTTCTCTGTAGCACACACGACTATAATTTCCCATGACTATTTATGGTCTGGACAGCCCTTCTCTAACTTCCTTTTTTTTTTTTTTTTTTTTAATGTCAACGGAATACGTGTTTCTTTAATGGAAAATGTTCTATTTTGGGGAAGCTGCTTTTCCTCAGATAAGTAATGGAGTTGGTGTTTGTGTGTTGAAGGGGTTGTATGAGATTGAAGAGTTTTAAATTAGTAGACTGAGAGCTTGGAGTGACAATCCTGGTGAGGACTCCTAATAGCCTTTTTTTTTCATATCCAAGATTAAAAATAACTGTGCCTGGTATTTTGTATTGTTTTTAAGGATGATTTTCTTCTTCTTTTTTTTTTTAACAGATGGCAGAATAGTCCTGAATTGAATGGTGAAAGTTTCAAACCAAAGTGATTGAAGTGAGGGAATAGTGTGGCTCATCAACAGGGTTGATCTGGGGGCCAGGGAGAGGCATGGGAGATTTGACCCTTCTAACTCTTGTAGGCAAGTCCTATGTACTGAGCACTGTCTCTTTCCCACCTGCTGCAGCTGCACAGTTGGACATTCGTCATGAATCAGGAGGGTCATCTCTGACTCCTGAGTGTGACACAGTCCATCCCTTTGGAGTGATTTGGAACCTGATCACAATAAGGATTTGTTGCCATTCCCCAGCTTTGCAATGTGCATTTAACTACGTTGCACAATCACCATGAAAGATTTTTTATTTATTGTTTTTGACAATTTTAGTTATCTTAGTTATAAAACCATTCTTTATGTTTTATCCACTTTTCACTCTAGCATCTGGAAACTGTGGCAGCACGTATATTGTTTGTTTTATTGTGAAATTTAAGTACAATATAAATACAGAAAAGTGGCCAGATCATAAATGTAGCACTTGATGCATCATCTCAAAGTGAACACACTTGTGTAACCAGCACCTGGACTAAGAAACAGAACATTACAATATTCCAAAGGTTACACGCCCTCTCCTGGATACTGCCTCCTTTCCCTCCCTTCCTAAGAACATTACAGTATTTGAAACGTTACACGCCCTCTCCTGGATACTGCCTCCTTTCCCTCCCCACCTAAGAGTTACTGCCATCCTGACTTCTGTTACTACAGAGTAATTTTGCCTAACTTTGAACTTTATGTAGTTATGGGATCATATAGTGGGTCTCCTCTTTTATCCGGCTTCTTTTGGTCATTATGTATTTGTAAGATTCATCCTGTTGATACATACTGTTTTAGTTCTTTATTCTCATTGCTACATCGTATTATGTTGTTTTAAGACAGAGCAAATTATCTCCTGCACTTGTGAAAGTCAGTAAAATGTGCATTGGACCTTATACTGAAGAGGACTCAAGTCACTATGTGATTTAGTTGTATTGTGATCTAATACCTGTTTTATTACTATAAGAACCATTTATTATTTATTTATTCACCTAATTTTTATAGAGGCAGGATCTTACTTTGTTGCCCAGGCTGGTCTCAAACTCCTGGCATCCTCCTGCTTTAGCAAGAACTTTTGATTACAAAATAGGAAATTGTTTTTCTCTTCCTTAAGTCAGAATATTAACTTTACCATATCACTTTCTCTTCCACTGCCCGCCAACTATAGAAATAATTGCCTTCCTCTTAACTTTGTGCTTCCATAAAACTTGGTTGTATCTCTGTATTTAATACATATAGATAGCTATTGTGTTCATCATAGTTAATGGATCACAGATACAAATACTTGCTAATTGAACTCGTTGAAGCCAGGGCTTGTCTTTTCAATTCATGTTTCTAATCCCAGCTTCTAATATGCCTGGTATCAAAGCTTCTAGGTTTCTTGAGGGGTTTTGTGACTTTTCAATGGCGTTTTGTTACATTTTGTCATTGTAGCCTGAGATTCCTGAACGCATCTGCGAACAAACTGGAAAGCCTTCCTCCAGCCACACTTTCTGAAGAGACAAACAGTATCTTACAAGAGTTGTATTTGACAAATAACAGCCTCACAGATAAATGTGTGCCCTTGTTAACGGGACACCCCCATTTGAAGATCCTTCACATGGCCTATAACCGACTTCAGAGTTTTCCAGCAAGGTAAAGAAGAATCGTAAAGCTGTGTTCTGAATTGCATTTCTCAAAGTGTATTCATAGAAAGATGAAAGCTGAAATATTTATTTCCCAGGTGATACCAAGTTTGTTTCCTTGTTCCTGCTCCATTCACAGTTTCCTTTATATAAGCTGTGATGACATTTCCCTGAAGAGAAGTAGATTGGTTTTCCTCATATGTGTCCAAAGACTTAATCACAAGAATGTTCTTAAGATTTTGAAATAAAATGTGTTGTTTAGCAGGTATGTTTTTTCTTTTACTTCTTTTTAACCAGTCAGAATAATTTTTTAAAAAACCATTATCCTAGAGCCAGGTGTGGCGGTGCGTGCCTGTAGTCCCAGCTACTCGGGAGACTGAGGTGGGAGGGTCACTTGAGCTCAAGAATTCGAGACTAGCCTGGGCAACATAGTGACAATCTATCTATTAAAAAATAAAGTAAATAATAAAGTTTCCAAAACATTAACCTAATAGAGTATGTGGGAATTAGGATGTAAACCAGGAACCTGAAAATCCTTCATTATCTACCAACTTTTATATTCATACTTCTGATGTACAGAGCAGTGGTAGACTCTACTACCATAGAAACTGTAACATTGCAAATTATGGCCCAAAAGAGTCCATTTTTAATTTGTTTTTACTTCAATTTCTAATTTTTGGGGAGCGGTGACATTATATCTAGCTTCAAGTGAATCTACGTGCTGAGCCTGCCATGAGGATTTACCCTGTTTCCATTTCATTGGCTTTTATCCATCTAACAAGTTAGGGCTTGGAACACACACCCACACATCTAAGAAGCAAACACTAACCCTTCTGGTATTCTGCTTGGTAACTGTAACTCAGCACTGGGGCCAGACCAAAACACTATCATAGCCTCCCTCTGCTGCCTTCAGGGCTACCACTCTATTCAAGCCCTTGCTAAGAAGGAAGGCCCATGTATATGTTAACTTAAAGTATTGCTCCGTTTTTGGTGTAATGAAATACTTACTTTCCTCCTCGTTTGACATTAATGATTAAAATATTTTATGCTGACTTCCATCTACTTTTACTTCACTATGGAATGGGGAAATGATATTTTTGGAAAAAACCATGATAATCACATAACAGCAACCTATCTGAAAGGCCTCATTGTCTTCTTTCGGATGATGAATGTCTAAACCCTGCAGAGGAAAGGATCATCAGCTCTAATTCTGAGGATATACCCCCAGTGACCCATGCCAGGTGTAATCACCCACCCTAAGTGCAGAGAAACTTTTAACACACCTTGTAAAAAATCCATCTAGGAATGAATTCTGTCTCCCTGTGGTTGTGATGTGGCTCAGTAGCTCCCCTGCAAACCAGAGCACCTTAAGAGCTGGGTCTGTGACCTTGCTGTCTCCCTCAGCCTCACATTTCACACAAGGCCCACGCTTAAATGGTTGCTGAATTAAAGAACGTGACCACCATCTAGTCATTTTGTCTTCACATCTTTTGCCACCTTCTTTTTATGTTGCGAGTTGGAAAATTCTTTAACTTTTTCTTCTGGGGCCCTGTTTTCTGTGCTTTTAATTCTTTTTCGTGCACCATTACCCATTAGTTTCAAGGCACAGGACTGGCATCTGCTTCTGGTGAGTCTTCAGGAAGCTTACAATCATGGCAGAAGGTGAAGGGGAGCCATTGTGTCACATAGGGAGAGAGGGGGCAAAGGAGATGCCAGGGTCTTATGTGAATGCACAGCATGTGAATTCACTTATTACCATGGGAAGGGCATCAAACCATTCATGTGGTGTCTGCTCCCATGACCTGAACACCCCCTTCTGGGCCCCACCTCTAACATTGGGAATCACATTTCTTTTTTCTTTTTTTTTTTTTTTTTTTTTGAGACAGAGTCTCGCTCTGTCGCCTAGGCTGGAGTGCAGTGGCGCGATCTCGGCTCACTGCAAGCTCCGCCTCCCGGGTTCATGCCATTCTCCTGCCTCAGCCTTCTGAGTAGCTGGGACTACAGGTGCCCGCCACCTCGCCCGGCTAGTTTTTTGTATTTTTTAGTAGAGACGGGGTTTCACCGTGTTAGCCAGGATAGTCTCCATCTCCTGACCTCGTGATCCGCCCGCCTCGGCCTCCCAAAGTGCTGGGATTACAGGAGTGAGCCACCGCGCCCGGCCTGGGAATCACATTTCAACATGAGATTTGGAGGGGACAAATAATCCAAACTATATCACTATATTTCTTTCAAAATATGACAGCATATTTAAATAATATTCTTAGAAATTCAGGCTATCATAGATGGATTACTTCATAGTCTGTGTACATATTGTTTGTAGTATATTCTGATGCCACACTGGATGTATATGATATTAAAAAGTCTGACTTCATAAGATAAAAACTTGGTTTTTACTATATTTTAGGCATATATTTATTTTCAAGATAAACAAGATAATCTTTATATTTGAAATATGACAGAAAAATAATACAGTGTTTTTTTGTTAAATTGTTTAAAAGTGTATTGTGACAAATGAAACTATAACAGGTAGAAATGATACCAAAAAATGTAAACTATTATTCAGCTTATGAGTCTGAGTGACACTAATGGGGAATCCTGTGCTTCTTGGAGTGGAAAGAGGGTCAACAAAGTGCCAGATACTATTACAGTGATTGCAGAGGTGGAGATGTTGTTTTTTCTTTCAAATGTATAAAGAATGTAAGAAACCCTGATTCTGGAATTTTTCTTTAGTTATTGTAATTATTGATGAAGATTATAGATGGGGAAGATTGAACAATAAAAGACATTCTTAAATGGAAGTATTAAATTAATTACATTAGAACATATTATTAAGATAAGGTTGGAGAGATTGCTTCTTGGTAGATGTTTAGCAACAATTGAGAGAAATGTCTTTTGGCCCTGGTGTGAATTTGCGCTCTGCCAGAAGTTGAAGAGGTGATCCAAATGGGCTTTTAACACACCCCTTGCTCCTTACCACCACTTTGTATTCATCAGTGATGTCAGAGGAATTGGGGGAGTGGAGGTTGAAGAAAAAGCTTATCTTAATATGAACTATAGACCTGTTCTCTACCTCCACCTTGAGTTTTCGGTGCCACTACAAAGAAGTCATACTCTCTGAGCTCTTTTAAGGCAGTTATATTGGATTAATGCTGGCTTTTGACCCATTTCAATAGTGTTTTCATTAGTGTTCAGACCAAGCTATACAGTAACGTGATTATTGCCAGGGTAACTTAATTTCCACACAGACTTTTAGAAGGAAAAGGGCACCCATTTTCCTTCTTGTTGACAATTTGAAGAGTTGAATAGTTTTTGTTCTGTAGTGGGAAAGGAGGTGTTAAAATATTTCAGTACTCCAAAATGATAGTGAAAAAATGGTCTTGTTTGTAGAAATGACTGTTACAAATGAATCCTTAAAGTCATAGCAGTTTAATTCATCCTTTGATTCTCATCATATACTATTTTCTTTTAAATTGCTTTATTTTCTCTTTTTTTAGTAAAATGGCGAAACTGGAGGAACTTGAAGAAATTGATCTCAGTGGGAATAAGCTGAAAGCCATCCCAACAACAATCATGAATTGCAGGCGCGTGCACACCGTGATTGCTCACTCCAACTGCATCGAGGTCTTTCCCGAAGTTATGCAGCTCCCAGAGATCAAGGTATATGGTTTCATTTCATAAACTCTGGCTTTCAGGTTGGCAAAGAGAGTTGACTTGCTAATTCATCAACTCAGGACATTTGCATCTTTGTTGGATTTATTCAGAATGGAGGCCCCCATTAGCCCTTACTTCCTCCTTTCTAACCAATGGGCTACACTGTTGAGTTAGCAGAGTTAAAAAAAACAAAGCAAAACACTGGAGCATGTTTTGGGACAATTGGATTTCTAGGCTCAGTCTCTAACTTACAGTGTGATATGAGGCTACCCACATAGCCACCCTGTACTTCTTTATCTGTTAATAGTTGTTGCAGTCATTTCCAGGGTGGTTATGAGGCTCAAAGGATGAGGCTGGTATAACCGCAGTTTGAAAAAGTTAACAGTACCACTACACATCCCTCCCCACCAACTCACCTAGTTAAATAGCACACCCCACCACAGTAGCCCACTAGTGGTAATTCCCTATATAGACAAAGCATCATTGCTGTCACCAAACATTGATTTCAACTGAATGAAATTGGCAGATCAGATATTATTGTCATTTGATAGGTAAGGACACTGAGGTGCTGAAAAGTGAAGAGATCTATGTAAATTAAGACAGCAGATTGGTAGCAGAGGTAGTCTGCAAGTCCTGACTGCTGAGTTGAGGTAGACTCATGGGATGAAACCAGTTCACTAGAATGAAAGCCATGTAACAACCATGTGTTCCTATTTTGTTTCTTTTTTGGCAGGGAAATGGTACAAAAGTAAAAAGTTCTTTATATACAATGTAGTTTTTCATTTGTATCTTAGCATTTCTAGTTATTGATTTTATGCTTAATGAAAAATAATTTGGTGGTTACAGACTTGGAGCATATTCTAATCTCCTAACAGGGAACAATTTGTGAGTAGTCCAATTTAGCCATTCTTCACTTTCCAGGCACTTGCTGATACAAACCTTGTGTTTCAGATTAAGAAAGCGAATAGACATTTGAAGACATTTTAAATGGCTTGCATAACTTTTTTTTTTCTTTTTTTTGAGATGGGGTTTCACCCTTTTTGCCTAGGCTGGAGTGCAATGGTGCAATATTGGCTCACTGCAACCTCTGTGTTCCGGGTTCAAGCGATTCTCTCGCCACAGCCTTCCGAGTAGCTGGGATTACAGGTGCGCGCCACCATGCCCAGCTAATTTTTGTATTTTTTTGTAGAGACAGAGTTTCACCATGTTGGCCAGGCTGGTCTTGAACTCCTGACCTCAGATGATCCACCCGCCTCGGCCTCCCAAAGTGCTGGGATCACAAGCGTGAGCCACCACGCCCTGCCGGCTTGCATAACTTTTTATCCCAACAGTTTTTACACGTTTATATGGTTGAGATGTATACAAGCTATTGTGTGTGTATGTGTATGTGTGTTTGTGTGTGTGCATGCATGTGTATGTGTGCTTTAAGCCATGAAATGTTTTACCTTGGGCTTTAAGAACACTATCTCATATATCACAGTGGCATTTTAAGATGTTTGTTATGAATTTCCAGAATCTGGCCCAGCGCGCTGGCTCACACCAGTAATCCCAGCACTTTGGGAGGCCGAGGCGGGCGAATCACGAGGTCAGGAGATTGAGACCATCCTGGCTAACAAGGTGAAAACCCGTCTCTACTAAAAATATAAAAAATTACCCGGGTTTGGTGACTCGCACCTGTATTCCTAGCTACTCAGGAGACTGAGGCAGGAGAATGGCATGAACCCGGGAGGCGGAGTTGCAGTGAGCCGAGATCGCACCACTGCGCTCCAGCCTGGGCAACAGAGCGAGACTCCATCTCAAAAAACAAACAACAACAAAAAGATGTCCAGAATTTTTACTTTCTGTGTAGTAACTTTCACATTCAGGAAAAGCAGTGCTCTGAAGGGAGATAGACCTCCAGTTGGATCCCAGCTGAAAATTCACAGCTCTCTTTCCTCATATGTTAAATAAAGAAGAGAATTGGTACTTTCTTTATAGTATTGTTGTGAAGATGAAATGAAATAATACATGTAAAGCATTTGAAATAGGAGTGTCACATAGGAAGAACTCCCTAAATGTTAGCCATTATTAATCAACACATGCCCTCAATGTGGTTCATCTGTAATGTTGATTATATAGAGCAACTATTTTGGCTGAAGCTCAACAAAATTGAAGAAATTTATTACTTAGGCAAATTGTTTATTTGCCTTCAGCACAGGAAAGATGTTGTCAGCTAGACCTTCCAGGGGTTCCTCAGCTGCCCATTACTTGGCATAATGGCTGTGCAGTGCCATCTTTCACCGGGGGTAGTTAAACTGGTCTCTATGTGTGGTGCAGGTGAAATTCCAGCACAAGAGAAAGTGAGAGGCTCAAAATTAAACCTCCTATTTGCTCATCTTAGTGTCTGTACATGTCTTTTAATGTTATAAACTCGTAAATGTAGATTTAGATTCTTGTTCTGGGGTTTTTTGTTTGTTTAAATATCTGGTTTAACATATAAATAGAGGCCAGGTTTAGTGGCTTACGCCTATAATCCCAGCACTTTGCAAGGCTGAGGCAGGTGGATCACGAGGTCAGGAGTTTGAGACCAGCCTGGCCAACGTGGTGAAACCCCGTCTCTACTAAAAATACAAAAATAAGTCGGACACCTGTAATCCCAGCTACCCAGGAAGCTGAGGCAGGAGAATCACTTGAACCCGGGAGGCAGAGGTTGCAATGATCCGAGATTGCACCACTGCACTCCAGCCTGGGCAACAAGAGCAAAACTCCGTCTCAAAAAAATAAATAAATAAAATATAAACAGAAATTTAGGCCAAGCATGGCAGCTTGCACCAATAATCCCACCACTTTGGGAGACCGAGGCAGGCGGATCACCTGAGGTCAGGCTTTCAATACCAGCCTGGCCAACATGGTGAAACACCGTCTCTACTAAAAATACAAAAATTAGCCGGGTGTGGTGGCACGTTCCTGTAGTCCCAGCTACTCGGGAGGCTGAGGCAGGAGAATCACTTGAACCTGAGCGTGGGAGGCTACAGTGAGCCGAGATCACACCAGTACACTCCAGCCTGGGTGACAGAGTGAGACTTCATCTCAAAAAAAGAAAGAAATTTAAATGCTTTTAGATCTTAACTAGATTTTGCAAAATACAAATTTTGCTGTATGAAAACTAATCCTCTCCTAGACTCTTGCTTGGATTCCTGGATTACAGAATCAGTACCTTTGTTGCTGTTGAATTCCTTCCCCTGTTGTCTTCTCTCTGTACCCTGCTTTACAACTCCTTTTCAATTTTACTTCCCATATTTTTAAATGGTTTCCATTTTTTGCTCTTTGATTGATTTTCCCCCCAGCTATTACACCTTAGCATTTTTCTTATGTTAACAATATCCATTCTTTCAGATTGAGCTCTTCCATTACCAGTAGATACAAGTTTTGTTCGGGTTTTTTGGGGGAGCTGAGCAACATCAAGTATCCTTTATGTACAAACATATGCATGTTTCAGCCCTGGACAGATAGTATTCTTGAAAAAGATAGTAGTTATATTATTTCAGAACTCCGAATTGATATTTTTATGTTCATATGAGAATATTTTAAGTTGCAATATAAATATTTATGTATATTTGAATATCTAAAAGAAAATTTCTTGTAAAAATTGTGTTGTATCTTAAATGATAAATATACCTATGAAAGTCTTCACAGCAAACTATGCCTTAAAGCATATTTTTAATGTAAATGAAGTAATCTCATTTCTACGATGAGATATTCCAACCTGTATTAAAATTTTATTATTGAGTTAATAACCCTACATTACATTCTCACGGTTTCTTGAAAATAAAGTGCAGTAGATGTTTCTTGTAAAACATCTCATAAAGGTGTTAAGATCCTTGCAATTTTAAAAACTTAGCAGATAGCGTTTCAGAAGAGGTAAGATCATGGTGTATTTAACTAGCTAGTTTCACCAAACATTGTTATCTTTTCAGACATTAAAAGAAAGTGATTATTCATAGCTTTGTGACCAAAGTTTTAAAAACAATTACTGTTTAAAAGAGCAAACAAATCTCCCTACTGAGATGTATGCTAAAATGTGTTTTTAAAACACTTGAATAATTAGGCCCTTATTCATGTACACCTTAGACTATTTGCACCATCTAATCTTGGATAAAATGGAACACTGGCATTTTTTTCATTTTGATATATCTAATGAGATCTGTAAAGCGATCAACAGGTGTTTTGTATTTGGATAGGGAGGTTATGTAAGTTATTAGTAGGAAAAATAAAATGTGTTTTTCAGAATTTTCCAGTGAGCCCGAGTGTCCTCACCTTTGTTTAGCCCTTTTGCATTGATCTTCCAGACTCCTCTCCTACCACCAGTCCAGTTTTGCTTGGAGTAGATTGTGTTCTCTTTTGGTTCTAAAACAGACAGACCTCCCTCTGGATACAGATTAGCTCTCGATCATCTAGTAAGGGAAACAAGAGCTGAGTCACACAGATGCCAGACTTGGTTTGGCTGGACCTGGACCTAAGTCCATGCTAAGGCTACTCATGGCTGAGGAACCTCAGAAGCAGAGGTGGCCATGGATATGGCACTTGTTTCTCCTTCCACTGAACTGCATAGCAGTCACATTAGTAATACAGTAATTTTGCAACAAAAACCAAGCTATTAGTTGAGTAACTTCTAAATAGTGACCTATTCTAAACCCTTGCCCCGCTTTTTTTGACATAGGGGCTCTGTCACCCAGGCTGGAGCCAGGTATTCTAACCCTTTTTTGAAGTGTATTTTAAGCAGGTGAAATGAGAGTTGATACATGCGGTGAATGAAGTTTGTAATTTGGGATTTAAACATCAGCAACTTCTTTGTCAAATTTCCATGTTACTGTGGCTTATTGATTCTAAGAATGCATCTTTTTAGATGTTTTAATTATCTTTAGAAGATTATTTTCATGTTTGTTCCATGCAGTAATAAACTGCTTGGCTAAGTTGAGTGAACTCATATCTAAAATCTGTGTTACCCTAACTGGAAAGAGAGTATGAAGTTTTAATATGCTATGCTCTTGAGGACGATGGCTATAGGAAGTTTAAAAAATAAACTTAATATAGATCAGCTCTCAAGCAGCTACAGAGAAAACCACAATCCCATAGTCACCATGTAGCCAGACTTGGCTTGCCTGGCAGCAAGCCCTGTTTGTTGTTCTTGTCTCTAAAGTCAAATGAAATAGAGAATATCAGCTTAGTCACAAAGACACAAAGAACAAGGGGGAAGTGACTGGGTCAGAATGGATGAAGGAAAGTGGGTTGATTCTTGGGGAAGCAGGAAATGGATATGAAGACAGGTCAGGAACCAAGTTTAGACTTCAGTTGGGTGGCGTAGTTGACCTAATAGACGTAAAAACATCAGCTTGGCATAATGCTTATCCAGAAACCTGAAACCAGGAGCAGTCATTATTATGGTGCTGGAATCAAGTTAAGTAATAGTTACTTAGGAAATGTTCCAACCGTTGCGGAGTCTCATGTCAATTCCTGTTTGGGACAAGGCTCGATACAAGGGCTAAGGAAAGAGGAAGCAAGCAGTGTCTACTGGAAAGTGGCCATTGAAGCCACTCTGCACCCAGTCTCACCAGGAACAGACTAGCAGGAAGTTAACACTGCATATTCTCTCTTTCAAAATTGGTGTAATGAGTTAACCCAGACTAGTTTTGTGTGTGTTCGTTTTTAACTCTGGTTTCAGCAGATCTTTCTAAATTCAGAGCCATGCCCATTCTAACAAAATACTGCATACATTTTACAGAATAAGTTACGTATCTATACAGATGAACAATTAGTCCTTCATGAGCTCATGCATTCTAGAAGGCATCTTTTTAGAGAGGCTTTTGGAGAAAGGAGCACCGTGACTCAGAGTCCTCAGAAGAAGTGGTCTGTGAGGTGGTTACTATGGTGCTCTTCAGATCCCTGAGGGCAAAGGGAAGTACACTCACACACCCAGAAATCTGGGAGACGCCTGGAATCACCTGTGAATTTCTTTTCAAGTATCTTTTTTAGTCTAAAAATTCATGGTCATTTTACGTTCTACTTTTTATCATTTCTCTTTGTTTTAATGTAAAAATAATGGCTCTTTCCCTCCTCAATCTGAGTAAAACTGAAGCCCCCAGATGCATGTGCCAGGCATCCTGTAACTTTGTAATATACCATTAAGTACCCCCAAGGGCACACATAATCAATTTGAAGAAGTGATGATGGGCCAGGCACGGTGGCTCATGCCTGTAATGCCAACACTTTGGGTGGCTGAGGTTGGAGGACTGCTTGAGGCCAGGAGTTCAAGACCAGCCTGAGCAACATGGCAAGACCTTATCTCTTTGAGGAAAAAAAAAGAAGCGATGATGTAAAGAAATTGCTCAGTTTATACAGGATACATTTTCTTAAAGTCAAAATTTGCAGATAACTTAGTTTTAGTGTTTGAGGAAATTCTGTATTTGAGCAAACAGAATACTAAGGATTGTTACCCTGCTTGTCATTTTTATCACCTCAAATGCTTGCCAATTTTAAGAAATCTTTTCCCAAGGTTTCTTCAAGGCTTCCCGAATCTAAAATGCAGTTGAGAAAATCATAGAGACACTGTATGTAAATTTAAAAGGAATACTTTATACAAGATTAAAGGTCTTTCTTTGCAGCTCCCTATAAGGTGAGGAAGTTAGAACATTAATGCACATTTCTCAGTAATTATATATAAATATGATTTTTAAAAAAAAATCATAGGGTCTTGCTCTGTTGCCCATGCTGGAGTGCAGTGGTGCAATCATAACTCACTGCAGCCTCAACTTCTTGGCTCACAGGAAGCTCCCACCTCAGCTTCGTGAGTAGCTGAGACTCCAGGTGAACAAGAGCCTGGCTAATTTCCGAAAATGTATGTAGAAATGGTCTTGCTATGTTACCCAGGTGGATCTCGAACTTGTGGCCTCAAGCAGTCCTTCCGCGACAGTCTCCCAAAGTGCTGGGATTACAGACGTGAGCCACTGCACACAGCCATAAATACGATTTTATGTAGAAAAATAGTACTACACTTTGACTCTCAGGTCCGTGTTTGGTGTAAAAAGTGAGTTCAGACCAACTCATTCAGTTAATAAACTTACTTAGTTGTATGAACATCCCACGTTAGGGATCACTTAGCCTTTTATAACACCGGGAATGTATAGTAGTTTAAGAGAATTTGACTAAAAGTTGTATATTGAGAAATAGTACATATATGTGTATATTTATTTTACTATTAAGCTGAAATGTTCTGCTTCCTATAGCATCATAAGAAAGGGAGGCAGTGTAGACTGCCTCTGTATGAGACACAATCTGTAGGATCCACAGTTCATTGTCTGATCCCTCTGCCTGTCCAGCCTTATCTTCTGCTCTGGGGCCCAACAGTCTCCAGCCTCAGCAACCTTTCATAGTGAGTTTGCTGATATGCCACACAAGTGTTATTCTTGTCTCCTTCCTGCTGTACCTGCTATTAGCTCTCCCTAGATGTCCACCTGTTCTCACATGCCTGATTAACTTTGATTCTGCACAGAAATCTTCTCTGGAAAGGCCTCTGTGGGGTCTTGTTATCTGTCCCTCTGCTGCTATGACCTGATTGATCATACCAGCTAAAGGTGTATTGTTTATTTCCCCCACTATCCTGGGAGTTCCTCAAGGGCAGGGACTGTATCTGCCATCTCCGTATGTCCCTTATGTTGGCTTATTGCCTGCCGATTTGTAGATCCTTAATACATGTTCTTTTAAATGAATACTTGCATTTATTTACTTCTTATGAAGTCAGCAGGGAAATATGTTATACACCAGCAGCTTTTACCTTGCAAGGGCAAGGAAATCCAGACTGTGATTGGGATCCTCATTTTTGGAACTGTGTCATTGGGGAGCACGGTGGAGGTGGTGGACTGGGGATAGTCTGCAGGAAGGAAGAAAGTAGGGTGTTACAGAATCTAGGAGCCAGTAGCTTAAGTTGCCATTTCAAGGCAGTACAGGCAGCTATTTGGCAGATGATATATAATACATTGCTATGAACATTGATATGCCTGTTTCTGTGGTAATGTTCTGAGGAAAACATAATAAAGATAGGCCCCATGCAGCTTTTGTGATAGTTACACTTAAACTGTACGTCAAATTGAATTTCTTTTTCTTTAAGATATAATGACATTTTTATGCTCTTATCTAAATGTGTTTGTAATGATTTTCCTCTAAATCAAGAATTCCTTCTCAGCTATGAGTTATCTCACTTTTTCTGAGGGTTGCATAATTTTTTGGGTATTCTTACCAGAAGTTTGATTATAACAAAGTAATTTTTGTTAGCTATATTCTAGAGTGGGCCTGAAAGAGGGAAGGATAATTTTCTTTTAGTTGTGTTTTAGCCAGATTTAACATTCTATTTAATACATTTTTAAGAAAGTTGTAGTACACTAACCATAGAGGTACATATATTAACAATATAAAGTGTCATTTTTTTTCTCCAGTTTCACTCAAATATTTTCTGTTTGCTTAGTGGTAACCATTATAATGATTCAGCCAACAAGTGTTTGTGGAGTACCTCAGCAGTCAGCATATATTGAGGACTATTTAAAACAACATGACAGAGTACTTCTAAGTGTGTTGCTCACTGTGTTAACACCGGGAGGGCAGCACCAGATACTAACATCCTGTAATTTTTTTTTTCAACTTTCTGTAATTTCTGTGAACAAACCTCCTTCCTGTGTGCAGAAGTATAAAAGGGTATTTTTGCTTATCTGCTGTTAAAAAAAAATGGTTGCATTCTTATGTAGAAATAAACAATGATATTTAAAATGTATTAAAATTGCATTACAATGCTGTTTATTCTATGCTGAACTTAACCTAAGCACTGGTATCTCAGTTCCCATCCTAGCAGATTTAATTACTGAAGCACCTTACAAGAGTCCTCCATAAATTCATTGACAAAATAATTGTTACGTGCCAGGCAATCATTTGTTCATTTGTTCATCCTTTTAATGAAACCATTTGTTGAGCATCTACACTTTCCAGTGCACTGCGCTTAGGATATCCGAGGAGAAACAGCAGCAATCCCTCCTCTCTAGGAGGTCATAGTCTCATGGAAGACATAAGTAAGCAAATAATTATAACAAGGGACACCTAATTGAAACAGGGTGTAGTAGAGTTGGCATTGAGTTGAGTCTTAAAAGGAATCAGGCATATTGCACCAGATAAAAAGCAAGAAAAGCATGAAGAAAAGGGTTCCAAGCACAGAGAGAAGCATGTGTAAAGTCACAGACAGATGAAAGCATGTCACATGCACGAGGTGCAGACACTCTGGCATGGGTGAAACATGGAGTGTGAGGAAGCCAGTGTGCAAAGTTGGGGATGCCTTGTTGGACATTCTGAGGAGTTTGGTGTCGGGTTGAAGGACACCTGGGAGGAGGCTGACAGACTGAAGCTGGAGTGTGAGCAGGTGGAGTAAACCACACTGAGAAACCATCCTGACAGCATAGGAGGAGTGCATCGAGGGAAGCAAGACCAAAAGCAAATTTCCGGTGCAGCCGAAGCCTTCCAGGGGAAATGGGACGCAGGTCAGTCCAGGGTAGTGGAGCTCGATGGAAGAGAACCGGCTGCAGTGAATCAGAGACTGTGAATCAAAGACTGTTACGGAGCCTTGGGGAGCAGACAGTCCTGGGCAGGGGGGAGCACAGGAAGGAACATCGTCTCTAAGAAGGTCTGTGTTACAGCCTCCAGCATTATCTTCATAAGTAATTAGTTACCCTACTGAACTCATTTCATAATTTGATAATTTAGAGAATGAGCTATTTTATATCTGTAGAACAAATTTTTACCAATTTCATAAAATTCAGTATTGCTGCAGAGTGCCTTTAATCATTGACCAAAGGCATTTTCTGACCCCAAATTTGTTTCTGTCAACTACTTGCATCCTAAATTACTCACACTTATTAGCTCTTTATTTCCTGTCCCATCAGTGTTCAGTAGATTGTATATATCCCCATTTGTTGTCCTGCTTTGCTGATGTGTACTGACTATGTTGGTAGCATGTCCCATTATTAGCCAGTATTATCGGTGTCAGTTTTTCTTTAAACTCTGGTTGACTGTTGATGTAACCATTATTTATAATTGAAAAAGAAAAAAAAAAACCAAAACAAAGCAAAAAAAGAGATGACCGTTTTCTCTAATATTAATATTGAGGCTAAGTAAATTAATGTACATCTACTAGAAGTAGTATGGGGCTATGAAAGGTGGTAGTATGTTAGGGCATTCAGGCTGCTATAACAACATGCCTTAGACTGGATAATTTATTAACAACAGAAATTTCTTGCTCACAGTTCTAGAGGCTGGGAAGTCCAAGATGAGAGTGCCAGCAGATTTGGTTTGATGAGGCGCCATTTCTCATAGGTAGTTCCTTCCATGTGTGCTTGTCTGGTGGAAAGAGTGAACGAGCTCACTGGGTCTGTTTTATGAGGCCACCAATCCCATTCATGAGGGCAAAGCCCTTATGACCTAATCTGCTCCCAAAGGCCCCACTTCTTAATACTGTCACATTGGGGATTAAGTTTCAGCATATGATGAAAATTTGGGGAATAAACATTCAGACCATAGCAGATGGGAATAAAGGTGGGGAAAATGGTTGCAGTAGAGCAATAGAAGAGTAAGTGAAATGTAATGAAATTGCAGCTACGTTTGAGATTTTTAAGACTTTTAAAAATTATATATGAATAAGGCTATAAGAAAAAAAACCAGAATGCTAAAAAACAAAACAAAAAAAACAGAATGCTAACCCTGGTTGTGTTAGGGTGATAGATTTAAGGATGTGTTTTCTGAGCTTTTCTTTTTGCTCAGCTTTTTATGGATAATGTGGTTATAATGCTCTCGTAATAAAATATGATTATTTACAATGGCAATATAATTTTTTATTGCTATTATTTGGAAGCAACAGTATGAAACATTTTGTGTGAAAGCATTGTGTTGTTGGAAGTCTATTGAAAATATATTTATCCAAAAATACAGGTTTTCATTTTACCCAATCTCTACCCTTCCCCAATCCATACTAGATTTAAGTTCTTTGAGAATTTTTCCAGATAAAAGGAAGATTTTGTCTACTTTTAAGATCCTGAAGTTCTTGAGTATAATCTCCCTCCTCCCTTTTTTTTAAAGGACTGAAGAGAGAACAAAACAATTCCCCTTTTGATCATTTCTGTAAGCACTTTTGAAACTTACAATAAGGTACTAATTCAGCCAGATAATTGAATGCTCTCCACCCCATACTATTGAACCTATAGGTTCTGCATTCTCATATCTAGAGCGCTGACCACTCCATTTCTCTTGCGTATGGTGAGCCTTCTCCACCTAGGTTCCCTACTCCCTGAACACAAGGGCAGCCCCGCTTTTTACAGTACACCTTACTTAAGTTTTACATCAGTTTTGTGAGAAAGGAGGTATCATTTCCACTTACAGGTAAAACCTGATTTTTGTTGTAATCACCATGACCTTTTTGTGATATTTCTTTCAAGTTAAATTAGGCAGGACCTGTTGGAGAGTCCAGATGTTGATGCCTTGAGGGTAGGATCCATACTTGACTCAGCCCCTTTTTTTGACACAAATTAGGCAGGTTTACCTGCTCGTGTAGCTTTTGCCAATTTCTTATTCAGCTTCTTTTGAAATATCTTCTCATTTTGAGTGTGTTTTACCTGCCTTTTCCTCATTTTACATGTTCTTTTCTTTGCTTGTTTTTTTGTTTTTGTTTGTTTTCTGTTTTGTTTTCTTGAGACAGGGTCTTGCTCTGTCTCCCAGGCTGGAGTGCAGTGGCGTAGTCTCTGGTCACTACAACCTGCACTTCCCGGAATCTCTCTTTTTTTTTTTTTGGTGAGATGGCGATTTACCGTTGTTGCCCAGGCTGGAGTGCAATGGCGCGATCTCAACTCACTGCATCCTCCGCCTCCCAGGTTCAAGTGATTCTCCTGCCTCAGCCTCCCGAGTAGCTAGGATTACAGGCATGTGCCACCATGCCCGGCTAATTTTGTATTTTTAGTAGAGACGGGGTTTCACCATGTTGCCCAGGCTGATCTCGAACTCCTGATCTCAGGTAATCTGCCTGTCTCGGCCTCCCAGAGTGCTGGGATTACAGGCATGAGCCACTGCGCCCTGCGCACCTCCTGGATTCAAGCGATTCTCATGTGTCAACCACCTTGAATAGATGGGATTACAGGCATGTGCCACCACCTGGTGAGATGAGGTTTCACCATGTTGGCCAGGCTGGTCTCGAACTCTTGACCTCAAGTGATCCACCCAACTCGGCCTCCCAAAGTGCTGGGATTACAGGCGTGAGCCTCTGTACCCAGCCTTCTTTGTTTTTAGTTTTGTTTTAAGAAATTCCTTTAAAGTTCATTTTAATGTTTGAGCTGTAGTTCTCATGGCATGGAGATTTTGTGAGCAATAAGAAAATCTATTAGGATTTTTTAGTTAATGCTTGATTTTAAATGTGGAGGTAAACTTCAGTGGAAAATATGAGAAGAATATAGAACATGGATTTTCTGTGTTATTCAAAGAAAATAAAAAAATTTTTGCATTTAGCAAAATCTATTTTAAATGTTTATGGCAAAGTAACAGATAAGCCTCCTTTTCCACATTTGTCTAGTATATTATAATGAATGATCAGACTGATTTGCATGCAAAGGGTAGGGGTATAGAACTCCATGAAGAACTTCTCTAGACCATCTCTTTCTTGTTTGTGCTTGTTCCTTTTTCAGTGTGTGGATCTGAGCTGTAATGAGCTCAGCGAAGTCACATTACCAGAAAACCTGCCTCCCAAACTGCAGGAGCTAGACCTGACCGGAAATCCTCGCCTTGTCCTCGATCACAAAACCCTGGAACTACTGAAGTAAGTATTCTGTAAAGCACTGTATCCCCATCATTGTCCACTGGCAGTGGGCTTCATATCTCAGTGAAAATGGGAAACAAAACATGAAGCATCATTGACTTGTTAGCTGTGTTAACACACATAACAGGATATATATACAAGATGCAGGGAAGCAATGAACGACCAAGATGTAACTTAAATCTCAGTAGTCACTGATAACGTGGTTGTGGCAGTTAATGCAAATGTTAAGGAAGGATTTTTAAAAAGATGTAGGGAAAACTAACAGTGTGGCACTGAAATCCAGGTTTTTTTAAATAAGACTGAGGATGTGGAGTAGTTAGATCCTACCAGCAGTTAGATCTTCACGGTATGGGAAAGAGTTCATTGATGCTGTTTCATTCTTGATATTGATAAAGAATTAGTGGTTGGAGTTTTCTATGTAAAAGCTTAAAGGTCTGCAGTAGGAAAAATATCTTAATAAGAATGTTCATCATAGAACTCTAAATGTCTATTAAGAAATAAATAATGTTCCACAATTGAATATTACAAAGCCATTTAAAATTATTTAGAGCTATATCGCTAACTCAAGAGATCTTTACAGTATATTAAGTGAAAATATTAATAAAATTAACAAAGAAGTTCTATAGTATAATTCAATTTTTGCAATATAAATTTGTGTGCATTGGGTATATGTACATGTATATGCATACACACACCTAGAAAATGCCTGAAAGGATATATACCAAAAGTTAAAGCGGTGTTATTCTCTGGATAATAGTATTATGGGTAGTGTTTATTTTCTTCTTTAAACTTTTCTGAATTTTCAGAATTTTTTGTGGTATATCAGATCAGTAGTAGTTTTAAACATTGTCATACATTAGTCATTATGCATGCCATATATATTTATTCAATGTTGGAATATTTGTTGCTGAAAGTCATTTTCCATTATTTTAGGAAAATCAGTAAAAAACAGTAGATATTTGGTAAATGGTCCATTAATACTATCCTAGGCTGTAGTGCAAACCAAAGTTTGAAAAGCACTTAAAGTGATTCCTGGATAGAATTGGCCTAATTAGTGCCTAATTTGTTGGCATTTTAAGTACTTGATGAGAAAATTAATTTCGATGCATAGTTGAAAAACACTGCCTGAGTGTCCTGAGGAAGGCGTAGAGAACGAGGCTCTCTCCATTATTGATCACGTGTATGAAACCTTGGCCTAAACCCCTCCATCTGTCCAGACCTATGAGAAAAAAAATGGCCTACATGATCTTTAAGGTGCTTTTTAAATTCAAGAAGAAAATGGATTATCAAAATAGGTCATCTTTAAACAGATAGCTGTTGAGTATTTTTTACATGTAGAATACAGAAATTTTTGAGCATTCTTTACAAATAAAATTTAAAAATAATTGCACCAAAATGTGTTAATAAATGGAAGTAGCCACTTAGAGGAAAATTAAGGTTGCATTCTTATATCACATCAAAATCCAGCTGAAATAGTTGAATCTGTAAAATTAAATGATTCTCAAAAGTATTAAGAAATCATATGAATATCTTCACAAGTTAGAAAAAGACTTTTTAGGCCAAGAAATGAAGGGAGTAAGTGGCAAGAAAAGAAATCAGTACATGTAGATTGGTTTCAATATTTACATTGCATATATTTACATGTAAATATACTTTTTATACATTAAAGTGTTAAATGTCTATGTCCTATTTCAGAAACTCTCAAGAATAAATACAAATGGCAAATGACAAACTGGGAAGAAAAATATGAAAAAAGCTTTAATATGCTTACTATAAAGTGTTCTTATAAGATAAGTACTTATAAGAAAAGTATTCAAAC
Source organism: Colobus angolensis palliatus (assembly GCF_000951035.1). Lineage (NCBI taxonomy): Eukaryota > Metazoa > Chordata > Mammalia > Primates > Cercopithecidae > Colobus > Colobus angolensis. The sequence goes on along the minus strand of NW_012117032.1, from coordinate 1,205,753 downwards.
AGAAAATAAACAAAGGACATTAACATTTAACAGAAGCAGTACAAATAGTTACATGAAAATATGTTCAAACTTATTAATATATCAAGTAAATACAAAATAAAATACTTGAATAACATTTTCCCCCTCAAACTGGTGCTGCTGAAGGACCGTAATTTGGTATTACACTCTTAAAAGCAGTTGCCGTACTATATCAAGCTTTTTAAAATATTCACGTACTCAGACCAAAGTGTCCTATAGCAAAACACTGTAATATTCTTAAAACGTTACCTTCTGTTTAACATCTGGAAGGTTGTGGATTCTTAATGACTTGGAAGATTTTCCGTATATTATTTGCACTTTTAGAGGGTTGGTTTATTTGTTTTATGTGAGCCGGGTAAGTGCATATGAGGACTCTTCTGTGAGATTGAGCTGTGGTTCACAGAATTCTCTCTGACTCATTTAAAGATATACAAGATGGCCGGGCACAGTGGCTCACGCCTGTAATCCCAGCACTTTGGGAGGCCGAGGTGGGTAAATCACCTGAGGTCAGGAGTTTGAGACCAGCCTGACCAACATGATGAAACCCCGTCTCTGCTAAATACAAAAAAATTGGCAGACAAGGTGGCACATGCCTGTAGTCCCAGCTACTCATAAGGCTGAGGCAGGAAAGTCGCTTGAACCTGGGAGGTGGAGGTTGCAGAGAGCCGTGTTACGCTATTGCACTCCAGCCTGGGCAACAAGAGCAAAACTCCATCTCCAAAAATAATGATATACAAGAGTCAGCATTCAGTTCACTTCAGATAGCTGCTCAGCCACACTGTGTTCAGCTAGACAGAGAAGAAAAATTGCTGCTTCACTAGAAAGAATTATTTGTGTGCTGGGGAGAGGGGGCAGTTAAGAGTTATTTTTTTTTTTCCTTTAATATTCAGGTTAGGAAATTGAATTATTTCTCTGAAGACTTTGTGTTCTGTAAAAATTATAAATGCCTTTATAAATGAGCCTTCACTTTTCCCGAGACTTCAGGATGGTATCTAAGAGCCTTAGGATATGTCTTAAGAAACCTATTGTATTGCATACTGTTTTAGATGGATAAAATTGAGTACCAGGTCATATGGAGAGCAAATAATGGAGAACTGTCCCTTTTTTTGTTAATGTCTCTTTTATTTATAGAATTGAAAACTTTGAAAAAAAGATTTAGTTTAGCTCTAGGCTTATTGTAAAACAAAGTATTAACTTGATTTGGGAATTTTCTATTGACACTAGATTTGTGTTTTTCAGGATAAGATGGAAAGTAAATGTTTGCTAGTAATTGAGAGTAGAAACTTTTCTTTAACCATATATTTTTAAATTTCAGAAAAATTGCCACCAGTTATTTCTAGATTCAAAGGGAATACTAGGTAGATATTGATTTACTTTTTAAAGCTTTAACTGGTTCTTAGGAAAAATATATAGTATTTGTTAGATTTGGGAGTAGTGAGTACCAACAGATAATTTTAATTCTTGTGGTTATGACCAAAACTATGTAGGTGTTGCTTCAGTTGTCAACAGATAGTACATATACTTTTTCTCTTGTTTAAATAATAATGAGGGGGAAACTTAGTGGCAATTTACGAGTAAGAGGACTTACTTCATCTTGTGGTAGCCAGCCTTTTAACAGACTACTTTACATCTGTTAATGACTTCCTGTTTAGGGGCACAGAATGCTTTCTAGAGGCTGATTTTTATTTTTTTTATTTTTATTTTTATTTTTATTTTGAGACAGAGTTTTGCTCTTGTTGCCCAGGCTGGAGTACAGTGGCACAATCTTGGCTCACCACAACCTCCGCCTCCCAAGTTCAAGCGATTCTCCTGCCTCAGCCTCCTGCATAGCTGGAATTACAAGCATGCACCACCATGCCCGGCCAATTTTTTGTATTTTTAGTAGAGACGGGGTTTCTCCATGTTGGTCAGGCTGATCTGGAACTCACGACCTCAGGTGATCCACCCGCCTTGGCCTCCCAAAGTGCTGGGATTACAGGCATGAGCCACCGTACCCGGCGAGGCTGATTTTTAAGAAACGCTATTTGAGAATTTATCCCTTTAGTATTTCTGTCTTGGGTCCTGTTGGATCCATTATGGCATATGAGGGCTGAGGTGAGGTAAGAAATCTCCCGGTTTAAATACATTCAGTTAACTTGTAATTTATTAAATACCCCTCATTTACTTTGTAATTTTATGTATATGTTTTATTTTATGATATTAGTCTTAGCATACTTGGCTGACCTGTGAGGAGAGTATTGGAAGCTCCAGGGAACTGCAAGTCTGTGATAATATTTGGAGGGGTTATATGGACAGAAATTGGATTTGGAGATGAATATTGCAGAATTCTCTCACATTATCTAAATGCACTATAATTGTGGCTTAGGTGTTTTGTTGTTGTTCTTTCTGAGTATTCATGGTGTAAGAATACACCGATCCTAATACTTAAGTTTTGTTTTCTCATGCCAAGGCTGAGAGCTGTCCTTGTCATTCCCAGGAGAGAGCAGTCATCTAATGTAGAATGTGTGAAAGTCTCTAATAGCTGCTTTATGATGCTCATTAAAAGTAATTTTCATGCTCTGTATGTATGCCCCTTGGTTTTCATTACAATGAGTAGCTGGTTCTTGTTGCTGATAAGTATTTCAGACACATTAAACACCGTAAGAAATGGTAAGTACAGAGTGCTTAACAGGTATTTTTTTTTATTTCTCGGATAAAGATAGCAATTTGCACACATTTGGTTTTAATGATTCCCGTTCCCTCCCTGTTTCTCTTGTTAGTAATATCCGCTGTTTCAAGATTGATCAGCCTTCTACAGGAGACGCTTCTGGAGCCCCAGCTGTATGGAGTCATGGTTACACTGAAGCTTCGGGGGTAAAAAACAAGTAAGTCAGATGAAACTTCAGAGGAAGAACTGCCTCCTGCGTGTCTCACTCCTTTAGTTGGGTAGAAAGAAACTCAGTGCTGTAGCACACACTTTTCTCATGTAAAATTTCTTTTGAGTATTCCAAGTTTCCCCAGAGTGAGGCTCCTTCATGACTTATGTTTGAACATTAAGGGAAGGCCCTGTTTGGAATCACATAGTCTCCCTTAGTAGGAGTCGTTGCTAGGATACAAGGTAACTGACACATTATATCTATGTAAGACTCCAGTGTTTGGAAAAGGCCTAGGTATTGAAATGCATCCCTGCTCCTTTGAAAAGCCCCTTTATCTTTCTCTGAGGCTTGTTTACCAAGCAAAACAGAGATAGTATTAAAGGAGAAGTAGCTTAATTGTGCATATTTAAGATCACTCATGTTATTGACTATGGAGCTATTTTTACAATCTAAATTAGATTGGCAGGAGTTTGATGTCCATTGCCTGTAATGTCATCTGCTTGTCTTGCCACTGGGACTTGTCCATCTTAATATCTTTTTCTTTTCCATTTTCCCCACCCTCCCCTCTCTTAGATACAGCTGTTGATTTTTCCTGAAAAATGTAACCAGGCTTTTCAGGCTTGCTTGTATTATATGAAGAGGTGCTAATAATTAGTACCTAGACAGGTAAAGAATCCTATAAATTAGAATGGTCATAATTTAATTAGCTGAAGTATAAGAACACAGAAGTCTGAAAGTAGGGGAAGAACAGAAAGTGGAGGTAGATCTAATAATAGCTAACATTAGTATTCAACCCTGGGCACACATTAGAATCAGTAAGGTAAAGAAGATTTTTTAAAAGTCTCCCAACCTAGACTCATTAAATCAGAATGTTTTAAAATCTCCCCCAGGTGATTCTAATATGTGTCTAGGCTTCAGAACCACCGACTAGCTGAATACTCTTCATGGAAAATAAAAGGTTTGGAATTGTTGCTGCCATTCTGCCTGCTTTTCTTTGGGACAGAAAACAGCATCAACTCAAATTCTGGATCTGACACATTGATCTTTTCCCTAAGGTATCATTTGGCCTTGTGCTCTCTAGAGAAGAGTTAACAAGTCTGTTCTCTTTGCTCAGAAAAGCAGAATAACCTGAGGAGGTGTGCCTTAGTTCTGCCTGGGCTCCAGCTACTCCCTGATTTCCATGGACTTTGCACAGTATGTCATTGTGTTGGGGCAGAAGGGAATTCATATATTCTTTAGCACACTCAAAGTTTCTTTCTGGAGATCATTACTTTTTAGATCAAAGGATCTTTTATGTCTTCCTTACAAACACCAGTATGTGAAACTGCTCATTTCTGAACACTAATGTGAAATCTAAGATTAGTTTTTAATATCTCTGTATATTAATATCTGTTATCTACTCAATGTGTCTTAATGGAGCAAGTAACCAAGTAGATCTGGGTGGGCTTTTCGGCATAATTCCCCCTTCCACAATTGTGTCACATAGTACAATTTGTGGATAGCAAAGTGCACTACAACCCTTTGAATTGTTCTAAAGTGAACACACCTTCAGACCACCACCTGCATCCAGAAATAAAAAATGAAGAGTCATTGAAAGATATAAATAAATAAATATAAGAAATAGAAAATGGACAGCATCCCAATAGTCCCAGGCTATGCTTTGCCCTCACTTGATATTTCCCTTTGCTTTTTTTACCCTTTGGTTTTGCCAATAAAGGTTTCTCGAGAGCTTTTTGTTTGTTTTTTTGGTGTTTTTTGTTTTGTTTTTACTTTGTTTGCATTGTCAATGGTCATTTAAACAAGCAGTTTGCTGCTTGACACCTTGAAAGAAGGGGAAAACTGTGGTTGTCCTCTCTCCAAATCTCAGTAGACATCTCTTCCTCCTTTGGGGAAACCCAAGAGGGAGCTACAGTTGGATAATTAGCCTCTTTTTTTTTTCTTTTTTTTGGAGATGGAGTTTCACTCTTGTTGCCTAGGCTTGAGTGCAGTGGCGCAATCTCGGCTCACTGCAACTTCCACCTCCTGGGTTCAAGTGATTCTCCTGCCTCAGCCTCCCAAGTACCTGGGATTACAGGCACCCGCTACCATGCCTGACTAATTTTTGTATTTTTAGTAGAAATGCGGTTTCACCATGTTGGCCAGGCCAGTCTTGAACTCCTGACCTCAAGTGATCCACCTGCCTCAGCCTCCCAAAGTGCTGGGATTACAGATATGAGCCACTACTCCCAGCCTAGCCTCTTCTTTAGATTAAAAACCAAACAGGAAACTTCAGCAGAAAAGAAATGCTGAGAATGATCACCACTGTACTTAAGAAAAAAGAAAGAAAAAAAAAAACTACGTTACTGTATTTTTTTTCCTCTTTTATACTGCCTCATTCCAGCTAGCAAGGGGAGCCTATAGAAGGAAGATGGAATAAAATGACTTTAAAATTTAACTCTGCCACTAATTGCCTTATAATTTTGGATAACTTGTTTTTCTTAATAAATAGAGGCAAGAATTTCAAAATATTGAGATAGAAGCCAGACTGCCTGGCTTTGCACCTGAGTTCTATACTTTCTTGCTGTGTGACCATGAGCAGTTTCTCAGTCTCTCTTTAGCTAAAATAAGAAATAAGAAAAAACTACCATTCTCATGGTGTTGTTACAGGATCACATGAGTTAATATGTATGACATACTTAGAACAATGTGTGCCATATAATAAACCCTATTTAAGTGTTAACTACTAATATTATTGATTATAATGGTCATTACTATTATTATTTATCCCTGAACTCCTTAAAGGGAGGGATTATATTTTTAAGTTTATATATCTGGTATGTAGCTATGATACATAGCAGGTGCTTAATAATTTTTTTCTTTTTATTTATATATGTAAGAAGGTATACTCTATATTCAGTAAAATTCACCCTTTTTAATGTACAGTTCTGCAAGTTTTGGTGAAAGAATATCATCATGTGTAACCACCACTAAAGGGTATAGACCAGTTTCGTCACCTACCAAAATTTACCCCATGCCCCTTTTTGTCAATTATTCTCCCCAACCCCTGTCCTTGGCAACTCCTGATCTGTTTTTTATCTCATTGATTTTGCCTTTTCCAGAATGTCATATAAACGGGAATGATATAGTATATGACCTTCTCAGTCTGACTTCTTTCCCATCACATAATGCGTTTGAGATTCATTTGTACTATTGCATGTGTCAGTAGTTTGTTTCTTTTCATTGCTTTTTATTCCTAGTAGCATTCCATTGCATGGACATTTTATGGTTTGTTTTTGTTTTACCCATTCACCATTTGAAGGATGTTTAGATTGTTTCAAGTTTTTAGCAGTTGCAAATGAAAATGCCACACGTTGCAAACAGTTACATACAGGTTTTTGTATGAATGCTTGTTTTCATTTCTCTTGGATAAATGCCTAGGGATAAGGATTGCTGGGTCATATGGTAAGTGTATATTTACTTTGGAAGAAACTGCCAAACTGTTTCCAAAGTGCCTGTATCATTTTGCACTCCCAACAGCAATGTCTTAAGAGTTCCAGTAGCTACACATCCTTACCAGCAGGTGTTATTGTTAGGTTGCTGTTGTTTTTTCCATTTTAATAATAATATCTCATTGTGGTTTTAATTTGCATTTCCCTACTCTTTTCATATGTTTGTTTATCATCCATATACATTCTTTGGTGAAAACTTGTTCATTCACAATCAAATGTGATGTTAGCTCTAGGTATTTTTGTAGACACCCTTTATCAAGTTAATTCTCTTCTATACAGAGTTTGCTAAGATTTTATAATGAAATCTTAGTTTTTATAATAAACAGATAACACATTTTGTCGTAGGCTTTTTCTGTGTCAATTGAGATGACTGTATGGTTCTTTTTTCTTCTTCAGTCTGTTGATGTGCTTAATTACATTGATTGATTTTAAAATGTTAAATACACTTTGCATTCCAAGTGTAAATTCACTTGGTCACAATGTCGTATCTTTTTTTTTTTTCTTTTTTTTTGAGACAGATTTCACTCTTGTTGCCCAGGTTGGAGTGCAATGGCGCAATCTCGGTTCACCGCAACCTCCACCTCCCAGGTTCAAGCGATTCTCCTGCCTCAGCCTCCTGAGTAGCTAGGATTTCAGGCCTGCACCACTATATCTGGCTAATTTTATATTTTTAGTAGAGATGGGGTTTCTGCATGTTGGTCAGGCTGATCTCGAACTCCCGACCTCAAGTTATCCTCCCTCCTCGGCCTCCCAAAGTTCTGGGATTACAGGCGCGAGCCACCACACCTGGCCTGAAATATTATATTTCTTACATGCTGCTGGGTTAGATTTGCTGTTAATTTGTTGAGGATGTCTATATTCCATGGTTGATATTGGTCTGTAGCTCTCTTGTGATGTCTTTGATTTTGGTATCAGGGTAATGCTGGCCTCATAGAATGAGTTGGGAAGTGCTTCCTCATCTTGAGATTTCTGGAGGAGTTTGTATAGAATTGGTAATATATCCTTCTTAAATATTTAAAAGAATTCACCAGTGAAGCCATCTGTGCCTGGATTTGTTTTTAAACCTACAGTTTCTTTAAATAGGATTATCTCTTTCTTCTTCTTGAACAAACTTTGGTAATTTGTGTCTTTCAAGGAATTTGTCTGCTTTATCTAGTTTTCAAATATATTGAATGTATTGACATTATGCCTTTTTTTTTTTTTTTTTTGAGATGGAGTCTCACTCTGTCACCCAGGCTGGAGTGCAGTGACACAATCTCGGCTCACTGCAGCCTCTCCCTTCTGGGTTCACGCAATTCTTCTGCCTCAGCCTCCTGAGTAGCTGGGACTGCCGGCGTGTGCCACCATGCCCAGCTAATTTTTTATATTTTTAGTAGAGACGGAGTTTCACCATGTTGACCAGGCTGTTCTCGAACTCCTGACCTCAAATGGTCCGCCTGCCTCAGCCTCCCAAAGTGCTGGGATTACAGGCATGAACCACCATGCCCAGCCCATTATTATGCTTTTAAAATCTGTAGAATCTGTAGAGATATGCCTCCCCTCTCTCATTCCTAATATTGGTAATTTGTGTTTTCTTTTTTCTGATCAGTTTGATTTGGTTTATCAATTTTATTGATATTCTCAAAGAACTAGATTTTTTTTGTTTTATTGATTTTTCTCTATAATTTTTCTGTTCCACGTTTCTTATGTTTTAAGGGTTTTTTGTTGTTGTTGTTGTTGTTGTTTTTGAGACAGAGTCTTGTTCTGTTGCCTAGACTGGCCTTAAACTCCTGGCCTCAAGCAATCTTCCTGCCTTGGCCTCTCAAAGTGCTGAGATTACAGGTGTGAGCTATCACAGTCAACTGCTTTTCTTATTTTTATGATTCCCTTTCTTCTTGCTTTGGGTTTGTTACATACTGCTTTTTCTAGTTTCTTTAAATGGAAGCTTAGATTATTGATTTGAGACCTCTAATTCTGTAATATAAGCATTTAGAGTTGTAAATTTCTTTCTAAGCAATTTTGCTAATATTGTTGGAGAACATGCTTTGTATGACTTGAATCCTGTAAACTTATTTGGACTTGATTTTTTGTCCAGAATCTTACCTATCTTGGTAAAAGTTCTGTGTGCATTAAAAAAAAAAAAAAAAATTGCTGTCAGGTGTGGTGCCAGTTAACTCAAGTTGGTTGATATTGTTGCTCAAGCCTCCTACCAATTTTCTGTCTACTTATTCTGTTGATGATCGAGAGGCTATGAATATGGATTTGTCTGTTTCTCCTTGTAGTTCTATCAGTTTTTGCTTCATGCATCTTGAAGCTCTGTTAAGTATGTAAACATTTAGAATGATGTAGCCTCTTGATGAACTGACCCCTTTATCATTATGACTCTCTTTATTCCTATAATATTCTTTATTCTAAAATATACTTTGTCTGATACTAACATAGCCATTTCAACTTTTTTTGGATTAATGTTAGCATGGTATACCTTTAAAAAAAATCCTTTTACTTTTAACCTATTTGTCTCATATTTAAAATGGATCTCTTATAGGCAGCATATAATTAGGTCTTGTTTTTTTATTCAATCTGAATTTTTTGTCTTTTGGGTAGTGTTAAGGCCTTTATATTTAATGAAATTATTGATATGGTTAGGATTAAACCTTCCACCTTACTATTGTTTTCTATTTGTGCCGTTTGTTCTTTATTTCCTTTTTCCTTTTTCTTCATTCTTTTGAATTATTTATGATTTGATTTTATCTTTATTCATTCTTACACTACCATGCGTCTCTGTGTGTACATGTGTGGTTTGTTTAGAGTTTATAGTATGATCTTTAACTTACCACTGTTTACCTTCAAGTAGTGGTAATGTCATTTCACATATAAGAACCTTGCAAATATGTACTTCTTCTCCTGTCCTGGCCTTTATGCTGTTGTTGTCACATGTTCCGCTTCTATCTATGTTATAACCTCCAAAGTACATTACTATTATTTTTACTTTAGTTATTTTCTAAAGCAATGTTTCTCAACTTTAATACCATTGACATTTTGAACCAGATAATTATTTGTTGTTGCCTCCCAATAATTATTAGAATATTATTGAATATTCTATTGAGAATCACTGTTCTAAGGTGATTTTTAAAATAAGAAAATGAGGCTGGGCACAGTGGCTCATGCCTATAATCCCAGCATTTTCAGAGGCCAAGGTGGGCGGATCACTCGAGGTCAGGAGTATGAGACTAACCTGGCCAACATGGTGAAATGCTGTCTCTATAAAAAATACAAAAATTAGCTGGGCATGGTGGCGAGTGCCTGTAATCCCAGCTACTCGGGAGGCTGAGGCAGGAGAATCACTTGAACCCCCGGAGGCAGAGATTGCAGTGAACCAAGATCACACCACTGCACTCCAGCCTGGGTGACAGAGTGAGACTCCATCTCAAAAAAAAAAATTTTTTTTAAAACATAAGGAAATGTTTCTGTTGACTCACCTGGCTGTCATTATCATTGTGCTTCTTCATTATCGTTGCGCTTCATTCTTTTGTACAGGTCCGGATTTCCATCTGGGATCATTTTCTTCTGCCTTAAGGATTTCCTTTTCCATTTCTTTAGTGCCAGCCTGCTGGTGGTAAATGCTTTTATTTGTGCATCTGGAAATGTCTTTATTTCCCCTTAACTTTTCATAACTGTTTGTACTGGCTTAGAAATCTAGGTTGTTTTCTAGTAGTTTTCCATTGGTACCTTCAAGATGTTGCTCCACTGTCTCCTACCAGGTTTCCAGGGAGAGAAGCCTGCTGTTGGGCACATCCTGGTCTCCCCACTCTACCTCCTGCTTTTGTTCCTGGTTTCTAGCAATTTGATTTTGATGTGTCTCAGTTAAGTCTTTTTCATGTTTCTCTTGCTTGCAGTATCTGTAGGTTTATAATTTTCTTCACATTTGAAATGTTTTCAGCCATCAACTCCTCAAAAGTGTTTTCTGTCTCTTCTTTTGAAGACTCCAATTCCCTGTAGTACATTAGGCTGTTTGAAGTTATCCTGCCACTCACTAATGTCCTGACCTTATCTTTTGTTTCCAGTCTTTTTTTTTTTTTCTCTCTGTTTCATTTTGGACAGTTTCTGGGACACACTTACTTGGAAACAGTTTGATTCTTTTGAGTTTGGGGTGGAGAAAGTCTCCAAATTTTCCACAGGTGTGGGGAACCACTGGCCTCCTCCAGTGCACTGACTGGAGACTCTGGTCACCTTGTCCTCCTTCAGCCCCCAGCTCTATCTCCTCAATGCACAGGCCACAGCCTTCACCTGGGTCTTCCTCCCTGTGCTGCAGCCTGGACGCTTCCCCAGGAGAAAGCTGGGCGGGAAGCAGGCTCTCTCCAGGATCACTGACCTGTGCTCTTACTGTCCAGTTGGGGTTTGTTTGTTTGTTTTTCCTGCCTTTTAAAAAAGTCATTTGAAGACTGGGCATAGTGGCTCACACCTGTAATCCCAGCACTTTGGGAGGCTGAGGCTGGCAGATTGCTTAAGCTCAGGAGTTGGAGAGCAGCCTGACCAACATGGTGAAATCCCATCTCTACTAAAAATACAAAAATTAGCTGGGCGTGGTGGTATACTCCTGTAGTCCTAGCTACTCGGGAGGCTAAGGTGGGAGAATCGCTTGAACCCTGGAAGTGGAGACTGCAGTGAGCTGAGATCACACCACTGCACTCCAGCCTAGGTGATAGAGGGAGACCCTGTCTCAAAAAAAATAAATAAATAAAAATAACTTTTGTAAAGTCATTTGAGGCTTTTTCTATATTTGTACATGCTTTTCATATAGGTTTCGTCTATTTTTCCCGGTGTTTTCATTGTCTATTTTGGCTGGATGTGGAGATTCTCCTTAATAACTGCTTATTGAATGAATGTGTAGATACGGATTCCTAATCTTCTCTTATTTCCCATGACTCTTTTTCCCCTTCTGTCACTGACATTTAAAAATAAACTCATCAGAAGAGAAGCACGTAGGAAGGCATGTGTGAAGCATAATTTGTGCTCATCCTTCTCTGCTAATCAAAATTTGCTGATAGAAATTAGCTGGAGTCAGTTTACCTGCCCTTAATCTATCTGGAGTCATGAAGAAAGAGACAAAACTGAGATAGGGAAATCTTGAAATAAATAAGCACTGGACTGGGCCTAGAGCAGGAGGATGAGTGGACTCAGCACAGAAGTGTGGTTGCCTTGCAGGTTGTGTGTCGCAGCCCTGTCGGTGAATAACTTCTGTGACAACCGTGAAGCCCTCTACGGTGTGTTTGATGGAGACCGGAATGTGGAGGTGCCCTACCTTCTCCAGTGCACCATGAGTGACATTTTGGCTGAAGAGCTGCAAAAAACAAAAAATGAAGAAGAATACATGGTCAATACATTCATTGTCATGCAAAGGTAAAACTCAGAGTTGCTGCTTACCTGCTGTATGTTTTTTTGCTCTTTGAGTGTTTATCCTCTGTGTTTTGACTATGAGTACCAAGATGCATTCATTCAAGTTTGGTGTTGCCCGGGCATCAGGAATGGTGCTCTAGTTTGAGACATACTGATGTTCATATAACTTTGTGGAAGGCTCCGACAATGACAAGGAATTAGTTTCTCTGAGAACTGGACCTCACTGGCCTTTATTGATTGCAGATTTTCATCAGATTGTTTGCAATGCCATTTCTCCTCCCAAATCATGTGAGCTCTGGAGGCTTTTTAGACTTTCTGGTGTGGGGACCTCTCTTTGAAATGGACCGTTTCTATCCTAGTTTCTTGGCCCTTATGAAATACTGTCACTGGTTTGAGGTAGTGCACACTTTGTTAAATCAAGATGGTCAGATTTTAGCTCAGAAGTTAAATCATTCTTTATATTTTGTTTTCCCCTTTATTAAATGTTCAAGACAGTATTTCTGGCAGAATCCTAGGCCATAATAGCCTGGAGTTTCCACCAGCAGCAGAGTTTTATTTTGCTGTAGAAATTGTGGAATATTGTTTGTAACTCTTAGATGAGTGAGGATTCCCTCATTCAAAGAATTGTTCATTCTTATCACCTTCATGGCTTTCTAGGTGATAATGGAATTGCCTGTCTGTAAATATTGTACTGTAGACTCTCTCATGTGGGACCCAGAAGTGATCAGCATACTGGTACTTGAGGTCATGAGAGCAGTCATGGTCTTTTGTCCTTATCTGCTCTTTCTCTCCCTTGATATTCTGCCAGAGCAAGTAGCTTTGTTAGGGGGGTAGAAGAAGTGTCTGGGGCGGAGTGTTCAGAGCAGCATTTACAGTGATACCTACGTCTCAAATGGTTCCTCTCTGAGAGCTTGGTGGAGGCGAACCTGGGGTGGTTCTTGCTGCTACAGTCACCTCTGACTTTCAGATTCTCAGTGAGCATGTACAATTAGCAACTGAACAATAATGACTAATATCCAGCAAGTCCTTAATATGTACCAGTCATTGTTCTAAATTTTACCTTATGTGTCATAATTTGTTACCAGTTAGCTGGTTAATGTTACTGAAAGTGGTGTACAGAGAGGTGAAGCACAGTGCCTACGGGCTAGTAGGTAGTGCAGCCAGGACCTGACCTCGGGTTGTAAGACTCCAGAGGATATTCTAACTGGCAGGCACATCAGCTTTCCTGGTTTTACCACCCTTTTGTTCTAGAAAAACATCCAGCATGTATCATATGCACACACATACACATGTGCACACAGACCAAAGCACAAACACATCCCTTCACAACCCCCAAGAGGTCTGCTTTTTATGCACCCTCAAGCACTGGATAAGAATTAAACACTGAGAACCCCAATCTCGGATTACTTGCTATACTTTTTACGAATCACTGTGCCTAGGAAAGGGAGAAAATGGAGCTGCCTTGGAAAGGTCTAGAGCCAAATACCTGAAAGTTGGAGTTTAGGAACCTAAACTGTCGGCCCTTCTCCAGGGTCTTTTGTATTTCTCTTATTTTCCCTATCTGTTAAGAGGGTATAAGGCCGGGCGCGGTGGCTCAAGCCTGTGATCCCAGCGCTTTGGGAGGCCGAGACGGGTGGATCACGAGGTCAAGAGATCGAGACCATCCTGGCTAACACGGTGAAACCCCGTCTCTACTAAAAAAAAATACAAAAAACTAGCCGGGCGAGGTGGCGGGTGCCTGTAGTCCCAGCTACTCAGGAGGCTGAGGCAGGAGAATGGCGTAAACCCGGGAGGCGGAGCTTGCAGTGAGCTGAGATCTGGCCACTGCCCTCCAGCCTGGGCCGCGACAGAGCAAGACTCCGTCTCAAAAAAAAAAAAAAAAAAAAAAAAAGAGGGTGTGGGTTGTGTGGTGAGCTTTGGGTCCTTAGGGGAACTGGTCTTTGTGCAGGATTTCCTAATGCATGCAAGTAGGCAGCCCTGGTTTCCGTTGCTCCTCTTGCCAGTTGCTTACCTTACACATGTGATAGTAGCAGACAGTACCTTAGGGTCTGGCCTTGTAAAACAGGAGGCTGTTTTTCTTAACTTTCTTGCTCCTGTACCACTCAGGAACAGCAGGGGCCTGGGTGGTGTTACCATTTGTGGGGCTTGCCACAGGAGTTCATGAGGCCATGGGAGCAATAATGGTCTTTTGTCCCTCTCTGCCGTTTCTCTCCCTTGATAATCTGCCAGAATAAGTAGCTTTGTAAGAGGGGTTTTTGATTTTTGATTTTCAGAATTTGCAGGTGCTTCCTGTATTTGGTAAGTCTGTGGATTAATTGTCATGATTAAAAAGATAAATCACAAGCACTTGGTATTTGATTACTAGAATGTCCTTTCTATGAGTTTTCTAGAATAGATGGTACTGGGCCAGAAAGTCTTTACTATATAGGGCAGGAACATGAACACTCCAGTACTTAAAGGCTCCTACCAACAAACATCCTTATAAGGGGAAGAGGGTTGTCAGGTTTTTCTGACGTGTGCCTGTCAGTGGGGTAGGGTGTTTATACCTGCTCTTATGTACATGGTTTTTTCAATGTTCCTCTCCTGTGGACAGAGGGAATTTAGAGAAGCAGATGGAGAGAGAAGTCATTTTCCTGCTGTCTTTGGAGTGTGCTGATAGGGCAGTGTGGTTGACGAGGATAACAGGCTGTATGCAGCAGCCCAGGGGCATCTGCCTTCCAGAGCAGCACCTGTGGCTTTTAATGGTACAGTGACACTGTCGCCCAGTTGTGAGCCTCTCTGTGTGGATGTGTGTGGTGTCAGATTCCGGGGCTCTTTTCATCAAAGAGGCAGAGCAGTGTGTGCTTTGATGAAGGAAGTGGAGTGGAATCCCCAGCTGTCTCCTTCCTGGCCCTGTCCAGTGGTGCGGTCTTCGTGTTGAATTTGCAGAACTGGCACTGATGGACTGTGTTTGAGTGTCACCCCCTCTCTTCGGATTCCAGGAAACTTGGAACTGCTGGGCAGAAGCTTGGCGGTGCCGCTGTCCTTTGTCATATCAAGCATGACCCTGTGGACCCAGGAGGATCCTTCACCTTGACCTCTGCTAATGTGGGCAAGTGCCAAACAGTTCTCTGTCGAAATGGAAAGCCATTGCCTCTGTCCAGATCTTACATCATGAGCTGTGAAGAAGAGCTGAAGAGGATTAAACAGCACAAGGCCATTATCACCGAGGTGAGAAAAGAGGGGTTTTCCCCGGGATGGTGGAGAGGAGAGGAGACCAGATGATACCAGAAACTAGCTAGGGAACATTTGCCTTCAAAGAACACTTTTGAAGTCGGTTCAACATTAGAATTCCAAATCCATAGTATCACAAAGCAAATGTCTTACATTATGACGTATGCTTGTCAGTTGCCTCTCTGCATCAGGCACTGTGCTGCGTGCTTCATGGGCACGATCCCTTTCCATGTTTGCAGCCACTCTACAGAGGGCTGCTTTGGTGGCTGAGGGCTCTACCACTGACATCACACTACTTGTTTTCATATCTTAGCTCTGCCACTTGCAGGCTGTAACCTTTAAACCTCTGTAAGCCTCAGTTTTCTCATCTGTAAAGTGGGAATAATCATGCATCTGTCCTATCTTACAAGGTTGGTACAACTTGTAAACTATGAAGGTCTGTATAAGTGTAAGTAGTTGTTATTTTGGTTCATGTCTCACGTCCCATTTGAGTACATAGTGAGCAGTTCTCAACTAGGGGCAGTTTGCTTCCCCACAAGACGTTTGGCAGCATATGGAGACATTTTTGGTCATCACAGTTGGGGCGGAGAGTGCGATTGGCATGCAGTGGATTGAGGCCACTGAGCATCCGACAGCGCTGCTAGGACAATGCCGCTCAACACCCCACAATGCACAGGGCAGTCCCCACAGCACGGACTGTGGTGTGTGTGTTTGGAGGACGTGTCTCAAGGTAGAGAAGTAAAATACAATACAAAACAAAACCTCATTGTTGAGTATTAAGCAATGCAAACAAAAGCGGGGAAGAGGCGAGGCACGGAAAACAAGAGAAGTCTGACGTGCAAACCTGATTCATGTAGGCCGCTGAAATCATTTACCTTCAATTGTGTTTGGCATAATGTTGAACTAAAGTTGAATTCATTGCATTCTGTCCACATTAGACTGTCTTCTGCTCCCTAACACAGTGTCTGCCATCCATGTTCATCCTCTCTGCTCCAAGAATAGACAGAGAACAAATTCACACAGACTCGTTTGCACAGAATCCCGTGTATAGCTTGAGTGTTTCTATTTCTCAAGGCCCTCATCAAAGCCTATGTGGAATCAGTCTTTTTTCTCTACTGGACTATAAGCTTTCACCAGAGTCCACCTCAGACTGTGCATGGTTCTGTGGGTTTTATCAGCAATGCAAGACTGGAAACTTCTTGAAGGTAGACGTTTATCTGCGGGCCACTGCTGTCTGCCCATGTCATTTTTTCAGGCACAGGGCAAATGACCAACACTTTGATGAATTAGCGAATGGAGCAGAACTCCTGGAAGCTTCAGGAGTTGGAAGCTTCAGTGCTCATGAATCACAAAACCATTGTTTCTGATGGAGAGAAATCTAAAGGGATGGGCAGAACAGCAAGAACAGTTTCTGCCAAATTCCATGCTTTGGGGACAGATTATGTCAGTAGAATCAAGGCAGTTTAAGGTTGTGCTTGAAGCCCATCTTACTAATTTTACCAATAGGAATGCTTATCTGCTTGTAAGTGTGGTGTGGCAAAGTTGTGTGAAAAGCTGGGAAAGACACCCTTAGGACAAGCAAACATTGCCAAATCCCAAATAAAGGGAAGGGGTAGGGCTGGAAAGGAAATGGATGTTCTCTGGAAGGAACACTTGCTCACCCCAGACAGGGATTTGTTATAATGAAGCCTTTCCTGGAAAGAGGTGTTAAAACTAGGGCATGTAGAGATATGTCATGGACCTTAGAATCTCAAAATTTGAAGAATAAAGAACAAAGCAGGTACACATGGAAAAAAAAATATTTTTATTGGCAAGTGGTCTGGCACTTTGGTAACTGATTTAAATAGCATGCACACAGCTGAACTAAAGCCAGCAGATCTTGCCTTCTCCATTGGTCAACAGGAAATCAAGTTCTAGGAAGTTGTAAGAATTGGCATTTCTTCTTTAGCATCTGTTCTCCTGACAGGAGCTTTCTTCCTCACCTAGTCATGCCAAGGTTTTCTCCACCTCTTAAGTACTTGCAAGTCCTCTCTGGACTTTTAGACACTACTGCCACTTGTGATCATGGAGAGCAATGGAAGATTCAGGAGCATTTTCTTGATATATGCCTGCCTCATGTGTCTTTGCTCAGGACTGGCTTCTATCAGAAAGACTCTTCCTAGCTCAGAGTCTTCCTACACCCAGCCCGTCTGAGGGCCGATCCTTGATCACCATGTTCACTGAGGGAGGAGCTGGCCAGCTGTGCTTGCTGTGTGTAAGGCTAGATGATGGCTTGCTTCAGATAAACAGCAGGACTTGTGACCTAGTGTGAATGGGGTCCCAGTAGCACACATAACCAAAATCTTTTCCTTTTGTCCCTACTGCTCCTTACCTGCCCAGGCCTACTACCTGGGGTTTCTGATGACAGGTGCACATTAACTACTCACTAGAGAATGAGCCCTTCTTTCCTCTGTGGGCTACACAGCACTTCTCTGTGCTCCTACAGTCGAGACAGTCGAAGGACCCGCAGGGAACCTGCACAGTTGCCGCAGGTGCTCTGTATTAACCATCTGTCTGCAAACCCTTGTTCTTCCAGGATGGCAAGGTGAACGGAGTGACTGAGTCCACGCGCATCCTGGGCTACACCTTCCTCCACCCCAGTGTGATGCCTCGCCCCCACGTGCAGTCCGTGCTCCTGACCCCCCAGGATGAGTTCTTCATCCTAGGCAGTAAGGGGTTGTGGGATAGCCTGTCCGTCGAGGAGGCCGTGGAGGCCGTGCGCAATGTTCCCGACGCCCTGGCTGCTGCCAAGAAGCTGTGTACCCTGGCCCAGAGCTACGGCTGCCACGACAGCATCAGCGCTGTGGTGGTGCAGCTCAGTGTCACCGAGGACAGCTTCTGCTGCTGCGAGCTCAGCGCCAGTGGGGCCGTGCCACCACCCAGCCCTGGCATCTTCCCTCCCTCAGTGAACATGGTGATCAAGGATCGGCCCTCAGATGGGCTGGGCGTGCCATCCTCCAGCAGCGGCATGGCTTCCGAGATCAGCAGTGAGCTCTCCACCTCCGAGATGAGCAGCGAGGTGGGGTCCACGGCCTCCGATGAGCCCCCACCCGGAGCCCTAAGCGAGAACAGCCCTGCCTACCCCAGTGAGCAGCGCTGCATGCTGCACCCCGTCTGTTTGTCCAACTCCTTCCAGCGCCAGCTGTCCAGCGCCACGTTCTCTAGCGCCTTCTCCGACAACGGCCTTGACAGTGACGATGAGGAGCCCATCGAGGGCGTCTTCACCAATGGCAGCCGGGTAGAGGTGGAGGTGGACATCCACTGCAGCCGGGCCAAGGAGAAGGAGAAACAGCAGCACCTGCTTCAGGTGCCAGCAGAGGCCAGCGATGAGGGCATTGTCATCAGTGCCAACGAGGATGAGCCGGGTCTGCCCAGGAAGGCAGACTTCTCTGCCGTTGGGACCATTGGGCGCCGGAGGGCCAATGGCTCTGTTGCGCCCCAGGAAAGGAGCCACAATGTGATAGAGGTGGCTACAGATGCACCTCTTCGAAAGCCTGGAGGCTATTTTGCTGCCCCGGCTCAGCCAGATCCCGATGATCAGTTTATCATACCCCCGGAGCTGGAAGAGGAGGTCAAAGAAATCATGAAGCATCACCAGGAGCAACAGCAGCAGCAGCAGCCACCACCGCCACCTCAGCTCCAGCCGCAGCTGCCGCGGCACTACCAACTGGACCAGCTGCCAGATTATTACGACACGCCACTATGACCCAGCCGAGCTATTTAACAAATAAACTAACCACAAAATACCAAGTTGCAAGAGTCTCTCAGGCTCACATTAAACCAGGGGTTTTACTCCACGTCCTTCCCCCGGACACTGTTCCCAACCTGTCGTCGCAGCTAATCTGTAGGTTCTCTTTCTTTGGGTTATTTTTTTAAATAATCACCACTTTCTTCTAGTGATGCTTTACCAATATGATTTACATTTGTTAACTTCTCCCCCTAACATATCAGATATGTAAAGACAAAGAGCAAAAGGTTTAATATATTACAGAGAAACAGTTAATGATAATGTGCTATTTTTTAAAATGGCTTTTTGTTGTTTTGTTTGTTTGGAAGGCAAGGCAGGCTGCCGTTGCTAAATGATTTAATAATATTGTAATTCTGTATTTCTTTGGGGGGAAAAGGATTTTTTTTTTTTTTTTTTTGGTCTTGAAAATAATAGACATTTGTAGAATATGGAGACTAACTCCTAGGAGTTGCTTTACTCTGTCAGGTGACTTAAGTCACTGGGATTCACTAATTTTCTCTGAGAGAACAGCGATTGAGAATTTCTATTGTAAATAGCTCAGTGTTGTATAGTGAGGCTTAAGATGTTTTGTAGTCTTGGCGTGAGGACACAGCCCAGGTAACTGACCTTTCCCCTCCCCCTCCCCTCTGAGGAGCCTGCCCGCCTCCCAACTCACCCTCACTTCACTGAATGAGGAGGCAGAGCAGCTGCAGCATTTCTGTCCAGAGGAAGTGGATCTTAGGCCACTGCACAAGAGCCTGCACCCAAAGGCCCTAAACCCGTTTTCCTCCCTGTCCCAGCGTCTCCACTTTGACAGACAATTTTTAACTGTGTTCCTTACTGCTGCCACAATCAGCATGGCTGTATAGTGCCCCATTAGGCCATTTACATACCCAGAGTTACACTCAAGCAGAATGCACAAATGGACATGTCATAATTTTTGTTATAATAAATATGAAATTTACAAGTATTTACAAGTATCTGCTTTTGTCTCAGCAGCCAGATGTGTCTTGGAGACAGTCACACTAGCTTGGGTTTGGAAAGAATGGATGGAATATTGGGGTTATCAGATATTTCTGATTTTTTTTTTAAGAGAAAAACATCCATTAACCTACATTGAATGAAATGTGAAATTAACTGAATGGTAAACAGTATAATTAGCTGATCTTACAGCTTTTCTTTTCTTTTCTCTTTTCTTTTCTTTCTTTTCCTTTTCCTTTTTCTTTTTCTTTTTCTTTTTGAAATGGAGTCTCACTCTGTCTCCCAGGCTGCAGTGCGGTGGTGTGTTCTCTGCCCACTGCAACCTCCGCCTTCCAGGTTCAAGTGATTCTCCTGCCTCAGCCTCCTGAATAGTTGGCATTACACCACCATGCCCAGCTAATTTTCATATTTTTAGTAAAGATGGGGTTTCACCATGTTGGCCAGGCTGATCTCATACTCCTAACCTCAAGTGATCCGCCTACCTCAGCCTCCCAAAAGTGCTGGGATTACAGGTGTCCACTGTGCCAGGCCTGATCTTACAGCTTTTCTATTTCTTCTTATGACTTAGGGTAAGATGTTTGGGTACTTCTTAGGGAAGATGTGAGAAGGGGGATAGACAGAGGTTGCACAGATAGAGGCGATCCCTGGACAACTTTACTCTCATGAAGCCAAGATGGTTTTCAGTTTTCCGGGGGCCTGTCGCTCACATAAGCGGGTTAAGCTGCCTCTTACTGGGACAGGGTCAGTTGAGCTGGTTGGCTTGCCCTCCACCACTAGCAGGAATCATGTAGGTGCAGCGGTGTATCCTTAGAAAGCCAGTATTCCCAGCTACTACTCAACCGCATTTACAGACAGTGGGCCTCCGCCCTCACCTCGCCCCCACCCTGCACTTGGGAACCGTGTGTGGAAGATACTGTTGGTCTTCATCTCACATGGACCACCTTCCTATGTAGACCTGGCTTCCTTCTTGAGGTCCGCCCTTGGGTGGGACCTGGCTAGTTCAGTGACAGGGCAGTTCTTCTTTCTTAACTAGTAGACTCAGTGGTGGGCTCTGCATCCCCCTCTAGGAGGCCGCTGGGTGGACTTTGGTTTCATAATGGCCGTACTTCACTTCCATGTCAGGCTACTTGCACACCGTGCTCTTTGGAAACCACTGAGGCCATGGAAGAGAATTGCCTCATCTCGGCCCGGTGAGGGACCCAGGGACCAAGGGAGCTGACTCCCCAGTGCAGGCGGAGTACTCTGGCTGAGACTGGAAGCTGAACCACCTCGGGACCCCTGCCCCGGTTCCACTTGCCACTGGGTTGAAGCAGATGTGGACAACTCCAAGCTTTCACACCAATGCCCTAGGTCCTGCAGGTCTGAGCTGGTTCTCCGACTTCCTCAGTTCTTAAATCCACCTCTGGGCAGGGTTCACCTGTCCCTGTGGGTGAAGCAGACCCAGGCCCTGTACGTGGATCTCTTCCACTGCAGCTCACTTCCAGAGCGGTCAGAACCAGCTGAGCGTGGTCCACGGAGGCAGCAGTCACTTCCAGATTCTAAAATCGGCCCCACAGCAACTCTGTGCCGGGGCAGCCCCTGGGACCCAGAAGCTGTGATGCAGGGACGCCTCATTTCCTAACTTCTGTGTCTGCTGCAGGAGAAAGGGGTATGAGACTTGGAATTGCTTTTTTCCTGAGTCCTCCAGTTTAGTTGTGCTTGCTGCTGGGTTTATTGTCTCTTACGGTCCCATTGTGCACATACTACATGTAAGGCACCTTGGAGATACGGAGTGAGACTCTGCCCTTTGGAGGCGCGGGGTAAGTAAGGCATTTAGATGAAAAGCTAATTCAGTCGAGCACATGATGAGTGACCAAAGTGGCACAGACTTACTGATAGGTCTCCATGCTCTTGCAT
The DNA here is from genome assembly GCF_000951035.1 of Colobus angolensis palliatus. Classification (NCBI taxonomy): domain Eukaryota; kingdom Metazoa; phylum Chordata; class Mammalia; order Primates; family Cercopithecidae; genus Colobus; species Colobus angolensis. The sequence goes on along the minus strand of NW_012117032.1, from coordinate 1,184,160 downwards.
GGGAGCTGCCTCAGTTATTTCTGAGGAGTTTCTTTGCATTTCTGTTTATCCAGAGAGCATCTAATAGTATATGTAGAGCTGCTTATACAACTGAAAGTGTTTTCTGAATATTAAAGTCCTTAATATTTGAAGATCCCTGAAGCCACAGTGTCTGCAGGGTAAGTGTTAAGGAGAAGGGCATCCCCGCCTGCTCTATTCCCTGTTTCCTGCTGGAAATCCAGGTAATTAGGAAAGGGCTTTGGGGGGAAAGAAAGGAAGAAATGAAGGCGGAAGGGGAGAGCTCTGGTGAGCCTTGCCAGAAGAGCCCCCGATCAAGGACCCTTGAAACTGTTTGGTGTTGGATCCAGCGCGTGCTGCGCGCCCTGTGCGGGCGCCCTCAAGCTTCCTGCCCTTCGCTCCCGCTCCCGAACACTGGCTTTGATGAGAGGTAGCAGAGCCAATCTCTGGGGCCCAGAAACCCCACCTGCCTGCCTTGGTTTCTCTTGATTGCTTTTGTCACAGCACCACCTGCTGGTAAGCTTAGACTTTGGGTGGAAATGAGTTTCACTCTTCTTTATCCTTGCTTCACTTTCCCAGAAGAAACAGTTGTTTAAGTTTCTTATCACTGTATTTTCCTAAACACATGATAGCAATCTCCTATACCACTGGCAAGTATAGCAGAGAAGCTGTGTTTCTGCTTTTGTTTCCCCTTTTTAAGACAGTAGAAGTGATGACAGCTGGTTCCTGTGATGAGCCTGATTTTCCTTGGGAAACTGACATGCAGAAATATTAAGATGTGTAACCAGCATCATATAGTTTTGCTGGGAGAGAAGTCTGTCTTCAACATCCATCTAATTTCCAATTCCCTTTTATCCACGGTTAAAAAAAGCGAAACCCAAAGCATCTCTTAACATGTTTTGGACCTTATAGGATAACACCTGAGAGTCCCTCACTACTGGCACTGCAGGGGAGAGAAGAATTCCATTTGATCATGTGAACATTCATCAAAGGGTGTTTTAAGTTCATTCCTGACATGGTATCAGAAGATAGAATTTCAGGCCAGGCACGGTGGCTCATGCCTGTAATCCCAGCACTTAGGGAGGCCGAGGCGGGTGGATCACCTGAGGTCAGGAGTTCGAGACCAGTCTGGCCAACATACTGAAATCCTGTCTCTACTAAAAATACAAAAATTAGCCAGGTGCGGTGGTGCATGCCTGTAATTCCAGCTACTCAGGAGGCTGAGGCAGGAGAATTGCTTGAACTCAGGAGGCAGAGGTTACAATGAGCCGAGATCATGCCACTGCATTCCAGCCTGGGTGATAGAGACTCTGTCTCAAAAAAAAAAAAAAGATTCTTTTTATTATTATTATACTTTAAGTTCTAGGGTACATGTGCACAACGTGCAGGTTTGTTGCATGTGTATACATGTGCCATGTTGGTGTGCTGCACCCATTAACTCGTCATTAACATTAGGTGTATCTTCTAATGCTATCCCTCCCCGCTGCCCCCCACCCCACAATGGACCCTGGTGTGTGATGTTCCCCGCCCTGTGTCCAAGTGTTCTCATTGTTCAATTCCCATCTATGAGTGAGAACATGAGGTGTTTGGTTTTCTGTCCTTGTGACAGTTTGCTCAGAATGATGGTTTCTAGCTTCATCCATGTCCCTGCAAAGGACTTGAACTCATCCTAAAAACAGACAGAATTTCTATAAAGTGTGGATTTCTGGTATCTGCCTTACCTACCTCTCCAGCAATCAAATTAGGTCATGTATTTGAAGTAATTTAAATGCTAAATACTAAATACATGTAAATATTGTCATTGTTACAAATGAAGGAACTAAGGGGGGTCTGAAAGAAAATAATGGGGAATGCAGCAAAAGCACCTTTTTAAGCCAGGTATGGTACTGTGGGCCTGAAGTTAGTCCCAGCGACTCGGGAGTCTGAGGCTGGAGGATCACTTGAGCCCACGATTTCAAGGCCAGCCCAGGCAACACAGCAAGGCCCCCGTCTCTTTAAAAAAAAGAAAAAAGTACCTTTTTAAAAATGGGAAACTCTTAAGGCATTATTGAAGTTGTTATAGAAGGAAAAGCACTGGTAATGATGGAGAAAATGGGCTTCTCTTGTTTGTTGCATTTCATTTTCCTTTCAGTGCATCCCTGACTCATGCTGTACAAACTAGTCTATGGAAACTCTTATTTCAATATTGTCATTTATCTGTTGTGAACTGATTCTTATTGCTATGTATTTGAAAGACGGCTCTAAGGTGGTTTTATTTCCCCCTAAGCCTCACCCCACTCAGCACCAAAATTACAACAAAGTTCCGACCTAGTACAGCGAATCTATTGCTCTGCTCAGTAAGTGAATGTAGGAATTACATCCAGCAGACAAAGCTTTGGGCTGGTAATGGAAAGCACACTCCACCGCTCGCACCCACCTGCTTCACTGTGTCCGTTCATTCAGCGTGTTTAGGAAACACCACTAAAGAGCTGGTTACCTTGCATGACTGTGCCTCACCAGCACGGGGCCTTGAGAAAACGGCTTGGTGTGGAGGTGGCTGTGCTAACCTCATGAGGGTGTGAGCCAGCATGAGGATGGCCTAAAGCCCACACGAATGGCAGAAGCCAGTGTGGAGGCCCCATATATTGTCCTGTTCCTTCTGGAAAACTAAGGTTGAACACTGCCAAGGAAATGGGCAGATGGGTCCCCAAGACGGCCGTCCATTTTCTGGGCTGTGTGATAGAAAGCAGGAGGCTTTGCTGTCCCCAGCTCTGATGTGAGTACCCATAAACAAGCACGGCATTTCTCGAACTTCGGTTCATTAGTCCCTTCATTTTATGCCCAGTCAGAAACACAGTGTTCTTCTATCCTGTTCAGAGGGGGAAGCAACAGAACACTTGGAGAATTTTCTTCCACCTGCTTGTGACTGGAGTTGCTCTCATTGTCATTCCTCCGCTTTTCTAAGGACAAGGAAGGAAAAATGCCTTCACTGAAATCACAAGTACTTTCTTGTCATTCGGTTTCTTAGGTCTTATTCCATTCTGGTAAGCTGGCACTTTCCCCTAATTGCCAATCTTACCTATTGAGAGAAAGTTGAAATGGCAACGAAGATGGTTTTCCCAAATGCTACACCTCCAGATGTTGACTTTTCTTGAACTCATTTATAAGTTATTTGCTTTTCTGAGTTTTCAAGAAAACTGCTCCACAATTAACATTCAAAGGTTCTTAAACTAGTTTTCACTAATAGAAATTGCCCTGTAAGCCAAGAATAAATCAAGCACAAAAAGTAAATGTCTTTTATTTGCCTTATGATCTATAATACTGTTTAAGAACTCCTCAAATACGCCGCCTCCTAGAGCATTTCAGATGGTTAAAAATGGCTTATTTAAATGTGTCACATCACTGCACACCGTACAAACCACAAGCCATACTTCTTCCTTACGAACAGCAATATACTGAAACCCCCATCCCTCACAAGTTAAGCCCATTAGGATTTTTTTCCTAAAAACGTCAGCAGACGTGTCATAATGTCGCCTGTGTGTGTCATTTGCAAATAAGGATGTAAAAGTTTGGTGAGTCCTCCAGTTTTCAAATTTACATTTTGTTATATTCCTTAGATTCCGGTGTGTTGGGTGTGTATTCTGTCACTATTCCTGGGACATTTCCTAAAGGACGATGGGGCATGAGGGGAGAGAAAGGACAGTGGATGGACATGGCCAAGAAGAGCAGGTTGACCAGAGAGGGCTGTTTCCTTTCCATTCTGTTCTAGTCTCAACATCACACAGCAGACGCCATCTCAAGAGTTGACCTCAGACCCATTTCTAGGCAGAATATACACTGTGCCGTTCTGCTGAGTTGGTGTTGTGTCTATTCCTGCTGGCGATCCAAAGATAGAGGCTCCTTGGTGCCCCTTCCTAAACTGGTGAGCACCTCCATGAATAAGTGGAGCACTCACTCTGGGCAGAGTGCAGTGGGAGAGGCTCCCAGAGATGGATAATAAAACCACAGTTTAAAAGATGACAATGTACTGGGGAGACTTTGAACCAACACACACAGTGGAGTGAGAGAGTGGGATGGGGAGGGCCAAACCCCGCACATACTGCTCATGGCCAACCCTGAGCTCCGAAGGGCCTCTCAGCCCCAGCCCTGCAGTGTGACCCCTGAGAACCGGCTCAGTAGCAAGTTCTTACTGTGCAGCGGTGACCTCCAGGCTCTCCCGTCTGCTGGCCTTCTGAAGGATAGTACTTCCCATCATCAGTGAAGGAAGAAGGACAAATGTCCACATCCTGCCTCCCTGCCACCCAGACAGGCTCGTTCTTGGGTGGAGCACCCTTAGCCATCGCGCCGCAACGCCCAGGAGGCTCTGCAGAGAATGAGCCCCTCCACGTGTGCTGAGTGCGGACGACACAGGAGCAGATAAGAGTGACCCTGTGCTGCACTTACAGTCACTAAGACGGGGCGCTGAGGGGGAGCAGGGCCAATGCTGCTGTGTGCTGTGCACCGAACACCATGGACACCATTTCCCAGCTGCTTTTCTTGAATGAGCAGGTTTGATTTTGATCCACTTTCAGTGGTACACGCGTGGGGAAGGTGGGTACCGTCGGCCGTCCCTCGTTCCCATCCAGCACACTTGCCTTCTGGCTGCCTCTGCTGCAGGAACCCTTACCCTGCTCTGTGCACCCCCCTTTCTAGCACCCTGAGAACGGGCCACATGCCCATTAGCAATGGGAGCAGAAGGCCCTGGCATCTTGAGTGAAGACGGGAGGGAGGACGCCTGGGGCTGAGCAAGCCCCTCCCTGAGTGAGTAGCCTCCGCTTTAGCCATGCTTTTGCTAGAAGCAGCCTTAGGGTCTCCAGGGGCTTATCCTTGACATGGGCCCAGCCTTCTGCCCTCTTCTTCTGCCTAGGGCCATGGAGGTGGGTGCTGTCCACAGACTTCCAGCCTCAGTCCCCACTGAGTCCCAGGGCTGCTCAGCCACCCTTGCACTTGTCCCTTCCACACCTCACAGGCACCATTTACCCCCCGTTCTCAAACCTCCTTCGAGGAAACGAGGCCCTGTCCTTCCCTGCACTCCCCTGTCCCTTCCCTGCACTCCCATGTCCCTTCCCTGCACTCCGCTGTCCCTTCCCTGCACTCCCCTGTCCCTTCCCTGCACTCCCCTGTCCCTTCCCTGCACTCCCCTGTCTCGGAGAAAGTGCTCATCCTCTGACTACCTCCCCCTGCCTCTTTCTGACACTTCTGCAACCTGTAATTAGTGCAGGATTCATCTCGTTTACAAAAACATAAATAAAACCTTCTCACATGTACCTTAGTCCGGCCTAGCTCTTCCCACTTCCCGCTCGTGTTGACCCGCTTCCCAGGCAGGCACCGTCCCTGCCCGCGGCTTTGCCGTGCGCTCCTTCAGCCACCTCTGTGGTCTCCCCACAGACACCGACGCCTTCAGGGACTTCAGGGACCTGTTTCAGCCTTTGGCAGCCTGTCCCATCCCTCTTGTTTCGCCAGCTTTTGTTTGACCTTTGGTCTGACTTGGAGCTGCTACTTCGAGGCCTCATTTTCCCCGGCTCTCCCTGCCTGATCCTGAAGGGAGCCCTAGAGCCCTTCCCTTCACCTCCCCTTCACATTAGCGGTGCTTCCTGGGCCACTGGGTCACTCCCACGGCTGCAGCCAGGCCCATCCTCCTTCTGGACACTCCCCTCCCCTTGGGCACCACAAACCCAGGGCAGAGCCCCTGGCCTTCAGCAAGGTTGGTGCCGGGAAGCGGCCCCCACACCACTTGCCAACCTCCAGGCTCCACCCGCTTCATCCCCACCTCCCCATCATCTGTCGCCAAGTCCTGTCAACTCTACTTCCCGAACACCCCCATGAGTGCCTCGTCTCATCTCTCCCCTACATTTACTATGGGTTTTATTGGGACGCTCGGTTATCTCCCAGGGTTTTGGAACAGATTCCTGGGGCTTCTCCAAGCCTCTGTCGCTTTTCTTTCTTTTCCCTCAGGTCTTGTCCTCCACATGACTGCCCAAGAAATCTTCCTAAAACACCGATCCCATCATGTTTTTCTCCCACCTAAATCTCTGAGTTGCTTCTTCTCACATCCAAGTAAAAATGCAAATCTTCAGTATAGCATAAAAGACTACCCCAGTTTGCCCCTGGGTGATATGGTTTGCATCTGTGTCCCCAGCAAATCTCATGCGGAACTGTAATCCTGTGTGTTGGACGTGGGGCCTGGTGAGGGGTGACTGGATCCTGGGGGCGCAGTTCTCATAGCACCATCCCCTGGTGCTGTTCTCATGAAAGTGAGGGAGTGGGCTGTGGTGAGAGCTGGTCGTTTAAGTGTGTAGCACTTTCCCCCTCTTTATTTTCCTGCTCTGGCCATGTGAGACGCACCTGCTTCCCCTTTGCCTTTCACCATAACTCTTTCTTGAGGCCTCCCCAGAAGCAGAAGCCACTGTGCTTCCCGTACAGCCTGCAAAACCGTGAGCCAAGGAAAGCTCTTTTCTTTATAAAGTACCCCAGTCTCAGGTATTTCTTGAGAACAGTGAGAGAACAGACTAATCTACCTGGCCACCTTCCCACCATCAGCACTCTCCCCAGCCAGGGCACCCAACTTGTCCCACTTCCCCCAGGACTTTGAGGATTTCAGCCCTGAAGGTCTGACACCCACCAAGTTGGCTGCTCGCCCTGTCACCCCCACCATGCCCTGCTCCTGCTGTCCCAAAGCGTGCACGGGTCCCACGGGAGCATCTCCTTCATGCTGCTGCTTGTTTGCAGTTTTTCCTCCAGTGCTGCTGCTCTGTCTCTTCTTTTTTATCGTTCACTTTTATCTACATCAAAGTATACATGTAAATTGTTTTTAAAGCCCAATAGTTGAGTGTGCCTGGAAAGAGAAGCATCTCTCCCTCCCTCCCTCTCTCGTCCTCCCTGGCTCCCAGTCCTCCAGGGCAGCCTCTTTCAGCTGTTCTTGTGCAGTTCACCCCAACCAGAAAGGCTTTGATCACCAGCTCTTCATTTTTTCGTTTTCGTGCTTATTACCTTCCCTCTATGAGGATTTTGTACTCTCACCCCCCTCGTCCCATGCACACACATCCTTTTCTCCTGTCCTCCTGACATTGTTAAGTCATATTTTGTTAGATCAATAATCAGTGTTTGTATCATTGTGAATATGTAAATATCCGTGGCTGAGCCAGGTAGTGCATTTTGATTCTATCTCCTTTTCTGTACAGGTTTTTATTTGTTTTGGAGTTAATACTTGCCTGTTTTTTGTTTTTTTGTTTGTTTGTTTTTGCTCTCTTGATTTTCTATGTAATTTTCACTTATCCCCTGACCTCTCCATCAGAAGTATAAATATGTTCAAACACATTCAACAATCTATGAATTAAATTATTCCTCTTTTTCTTTCTTTCTTTCTTTTTTTTTTTTTTTTTTTTTTTTTTTTGTTAAGACAGAGTCTCACGCTGTCACCCTGGCTAGATGCAGTGGCACAATCTCGGCTCACTGCAATCTCCCCCTCCCAGATTCAAGAGATTCTTGTGCTTCAGCCTCCCGAGTAGCTGGGATTATAGGCACATGGCACCACGCCTGGCTAATTTCTGTATTTTTGGTAGAGATGGGGTTTTATCATGTTGGCCAGACTGGTCTCGAGCTCCTGACTTCAGGTGATCCGCCCGTCTTGGCCTCCCAAAGTGCTGGGATTACAGGCGTGAGCTACCACGCCTGGATGGATTACTCCTCTTTTTGTTAGTGACATCCCTCTGGCCCTCTGTCTCCCTGTCCGGTCTAGCCTTTTCCTCCCCAGGATTGCTACTAAGCTGTCATCCTTGTGCTTCCCTTCTCACTTCCTGGGAATTTTCTTTGCCCATCTCCTTTACTGGATCGCCTGTCCCTGCGTTTGTATTTTATTCTTTCTTGGTGTACCCCTTCATTTTACCAGGAAACAATCTCCAGTAACTTCCTTAGAAAATATGCATAGGAAGTCAATTTCGTGAGCCCCTACCCATCTGAAGATATCTTTGTTTTTCCATAACACTTGACGGATGTGTGGTTGAGCATAGAATTCTGGCTGGAACTCTTTTCCTTCAAAAATTTCACAGCACTGCTTCCTGCTTCCACTGATGAGTATGAGACTGATACAATGATTATGTTTCGGTAAAACTTTATCTGCACAACTATGTGTTGTGTTCCAACAAAACTTTGTTATTTACATGTTCTCTACAGCTGCTTTTGTGTTACAGTGGCAGAACTGAGTAGCTGGGACAGAGGCTGTAAGGCCCACAATGTCTGTCCCACAGTGTCTAAAATATTTACTATCTGGCCATTTACAGAAAAAGTTTATCAACCCCTGTCCTATCACGATATTTATAGCTCACATTGGACTACTATGGATAATCCTCAAGTTTTCTTATCTTTATGTCCCTTTTGTCTTTCTGACAGATAACCTTACTTTATCTTCCAAATCACTTTAAAAATCTCTTCTATCATATTTTAATTTCCAAGTGCTTTTTACAGTTCTCTGAATCTTTTTTCCTAGCATCCTGTCTTTTCCTGTATGAGGATATTAACTGGAATAGGTGTTTTGGGTTTCGCTCCTTGAATTGTCTCTGTTTCTGTTTGTTTTGGTCCCTGTCTTGCCCTGGGGGCTGTCCTCAGGTGGCCGGTGCTCCTGGGTTGCCAGTGCACACTGAATGAAGAGCATGGCACCAGAACACTGCCAGCCCCTTGTGCCCCGGTGGGGCGTGCCCACAGGAGGGTCTGTGCATGGAGGGGCGGCCTAGTTTCCTCGGGGCCTGTCCCTGCTCTTACTGTCTATCCACCTTTTCTTTTGAGCCAGCAGGAGCCCTCTAATGTGTCTCCTGGGGAGGTGGGTAAGGGTGGGATATTTATTTTGGCTGTTCACCTAATTTCAGCACGGAGAACCGACCCACTAAGCACCTCCTCTATTCCAGACACCATTCCAGCCCCTGAGGTTAGTGGGAAGGAGGTCAGAGAAGGCCAATGGCTTCAGGCAGCGCCTCCCGATGGAGAAGATGGACCAGGAATAAATACACTTTTTAAAATTAACACGATTATATTTCAGATTGCAAAAAAAGATATGAAGGAAATAGAAGAGGCCAAGTGATTGAGAGTGATGTCCGACCTAAGACCTGGCTGAAAAGAAGTCAGATTAGGATCTGGAGGAAGGGAAGGAATTTCAAGCAGAGGCGACTGCAGTGACCTCTGCAAGGGCCGGGACGCTCTGGAGGAGTAGGCCAAAAAGAGCGTCCCTCTCTCCTCGCCCCAGCATCTGACCAAGAGCAGAACAGGGCAGAGAAATAAGCAGAAGAAGAGGGCGACAAGATTGCGTGTGTGTCTTAAGGCTGCCGATGGAGGCTGCGCCCTGTGTCGCCGGTGAGTGGGCTAATGACTGTGAGCCTGATTCAGTCAGACTTGCCCCCGCAGCCAGAGAGCGCCCCCTGCAGGGGGCCCGGGCTCCCGAAGGAGGGAAGGTGGGCTGCGCGTGCGCAGTTCATCCTCCTGGCCTCAGGCCATGCAGGGAGGTCCTCCTGGCTGCAAACTGGGCACGCTCAGGCGCCCCGGGGAGGGTGGCGTGGCTAGAGCTCAGTGATGCAGGGGAAGATTGTGTGAGATGGAGGCCAAGGCCAGGCAACATTAGTGAACACGATGCTCTGAATACAAGGAGAAAAGGGGATTTCTAACCTGGCAGCCAGGCTGCAGATGAGCGGATGGAAAGTTAAGAGGAAACGTCAGGAATACAGAGGATTCTGGCCAACGACACGACAGAATTCTTGCCGAAGGCAGGCCAGGTGATAAGATGTCATGACTGGGCTGGCACGGGATCTCACGCCTGTAATCTCAGTACTTTATAATCAACGATCACTTGAGGCCAGGCGTTTGAGACCAGCCTGGGCAAAAAAGTTACCTCGTCTCTACCCTCCCGCGCCCCCCACAAAAAAAGAAGCTGGGCGCGGTACTTGAGCCCAGGAGGTCAAGACTGCAGTGAGCCACGATCACGACACTGCCCTCCACCGTGGGTTACAAGGCAAGATCCTGTCTCCCAAAGTAAAAAAATTTGAGGGTTGTCGTGCAGAACCCCTGTTAACTCCAGTAGGGATGGTGCCATGTCCAAGAGGCTGAGGAACAGACCTGAAGCCAGTTAAGGAGACATAGGGTTTACTGGCGACTCACATACAGGGCTGTCCAGGAGCCCCAAGCTGGGCAGGAAGATGGCTCTCATGCGTAAGAAGCATGCAGGTTATATTCCTTTTTCACTTAGCAACCTCTACCTGGCAACCTCCACCTAGCAACATTCATTTAACCCAAAACAAAGGGCCTTAATCCCCTGTACCGCCTGCCATTCCAAGGGATGGGCCAGGGGGCTGGACATCTTTCAGAGATGAGTGAATCTCCGGGCGGCCACTCCTGGATTCCTTAGCTCAGAACTTCGAACACACATTCCTTAAGACCATCGAGTCATTCTCAGGGTTGAGTTATTGCTGTTAGGTGCATCTGCCCTACAGGGTGGGGAGCAGGAATTTGGTCAAACATCAGGAGTGGTCAGGACAAGGGTGAAACATTTGCCGCTAAACCTGCCTGCCTGCATTCTTGCTAAAACTGGACTAAATGAGCCAAGGTCAGGGATTTGTCAGAAAGAGGACTTGGCAGCCTGACTCAAGTTTGGTCAAAGGAGAGAGCCTTTGTCACTGTGACCCCAGCAGTGGGAATTTGGACAACCCCCTTGAACTCATGCACCTTTGTCTGTGAAGGGAGCTTTGGATGCAGGGACTTGGAGTCGTTTCACCAGCCCTGTTATTCATGCTTCCAGGACATCACTGTTCCCCAGGGCACAGCCCCAGGGATGGACACCCATAGGTTCATCCCCTGGAGCCTGAGTTTAGGGAGAGGAGAGCAGCCCTCTGCTGCACGCTGCACGGAACTGTCCGCTTCAGTGCTGAGGAAGCCAGCACTTTGGGTAGTTTGGGACCTTTTCATTCTAGATGGATGTGACTTGGCAAAACGTAGCTTGAAATGAAAAGAAAGAGGGCTTTTGTGGTGTGTGTGTGTGTGTGTGTGTGTGTGTGTGTGTGTGTGTGTGTGTGTCTAGATCTTTTGCTAGTGATGAAATTATGGCATCACTGTCCCAGTGAAGTCCAGGGAAAAGGAGACTCTCCAGGAGAGCAAGTGGGAGGGAGATTGGTCTGTATGTTGGGGAGGATCCAAGATGTCACAATTCAGATTACAGAGTATGCTTGGAGAGGTCTCCGGTTCATTTCTGTGGAAGGTAAGACCTGTTAAACACAGCGACATTTATAGGGGGGAACTGCCTTTCGATAGAAGGAGGAAATGTGACCCGGAGGTGAGGCTTGAGCACAAACCGTATTTGGGAAGGTTGCAGTATCTTCCATTCCCTTCCTGGGAGCGGATTGGAAAGGGAAGCCGGAGATTTAAAGCCAGCCATCTAGAAGGTAATGAACAGGTTTTGGAAAACTATTTGGGACCCCATTTAGGTTATCACTGTTTTACATTTGGTCAAGATTGTTTGTTTAAATCCCTAGAAAGTTTTTTTTTTTTTTTTTTAATGGTAATGAAAGGAAAGTATTCATCTTCTTTAAGGATTTTGGTCCATCCTTATGAAGCTTTTTTTTTTTTTTTTTCGTTTCAGGATTTTAAGTGGGCACTCCTCATCTTGTAAGATTCTTGGGAGCGTGACCCTGCCTTACTAACTTATCTCAGGGGCTCCCTCTGTGCCTGGCACATTACAAGCTTCCAGCATAATTGTATGTATAAAAGAATGCACCAGCTTTGCGAACAATGTGACCCCATTCTTTTTCATTGGCACCCTTCTTATTTAGCACCAGATATGACTAACCATCTTTACACAGGCGCTGGAAATGGAACAAAGCCTTATTTGCCCCAGAAGGTACAGACACATTTAAAAATATAACCAATAGTGCTTTTTCCCAACTATAAAATAATGCACACAGAAAAGCTGGAAAAGATAGAAACATTCAGGAAGAAGAAAAGACGGCTCCTGACCTCACAGTCTAGAGATAAACCTATTACCATTGTTTAATTTTTGTCCAGCTTTTTTTTTCTTTTTTTTTTTTCTTTTTTTTTGAGATGGAATCTTACTCTGTCGCCCAAGCTGAAGCGCAGTGGTGCAATCTCAGTTCACTGCAAGCCCCGACTCCCAGGTTCACGCCATTCTCCTGCCTCAGCCTCCTGAGTAGCTGGGACTACAGGCACCTGCCACCACGCCCAACTAATTTTTTGTATTTTTAGTTGAGACAGGGTTTCACCGTGTTAGCCAGGATGGTCTCGATCTCCTGACCTCCGGATCCACCCGTCTTGGCCTCCTAAACTGCTGGGATTACAGGCCTGAGCCACCGTGCCTGTCCAGCTTTTTTGCTAAGCACCATTTTAAAATAATTGCGATTATGCTGTATTTTATATCCTTTTTGGAATTTCGTTGTGCATCTTCTCTTTTTCTTAAAAATTCTTAATATTCCCAAATTCGCCTAACAGAATTGCTATGTATTCAAGCATATTAATAATGCATTTATATGGTTTTCAGCTTTTTGCTATTGTAAATAACACTTCGTTGAACATTGATAGGGTTTAACTGTGTCCCCACCCAGAATCTCATACTGATTTGTAATTCCCATAATCCTCACCTGTCATGGGAGGGACCAGGTGGAGGTAATTGAATCACGGGGGTGATGTCCCCTGTGCTGTTCTCGTGATAGTGAGTGAGTTCTCACGAGATCCGATGGTTTTATAAGCGTCTGGCTTTTCCCCTGCCGGCGCTTATTCTCGCTCTTGCCTCCGTGGGAGGTGGTGCCTTCTGCCGTGATTGTAAGTTTCTTGAGGCTTCCCCAGCCATGTGGAACTGTGAGTCAATTAAACCTGTTTTCTTTATAAATTATCCAGTCTAGGGTATTTCTTCATAGCAGCGTGAGAACAGACTCATAAACATCTTTGCCATTATCTTTTTTATTTTTTTGAAACAGAGTCTCACTCTGTCACCCAGGCTAGAGTGCGGTGGCACAATCGCAGCTCACTGCAACTTCTCTCTCTGGGGTTCAAGCAATTCTTGCGTCTCAGTCTCCTGAGTCGATGAGGTTACAGGTGCGCACCACCATGTCCAGCTAATTTTTGTATTTTTAGTAGAGATGGGGTTTTGTCATAATAGCCAGGCTGGTCTTGAACTAGCCTCAAGTGATCTGCACCCCCGCCCCAACTTGGCCTCCCAAAGTGCTGGGATTACAGGTGTGAACCACCGTGCCCGGCCCCCTTTGCTATTATCTTGATTAGAGGTTGTGAACAATTGGAGCAGGAGGTAGAGAGCTGAGGCTGTTCCTTTCTGCAGCATAGGAAGAAGTAGCTTTGGATTTCAGGTGAGGGTGGGTGCAGCCCCTATAACACTGGTGAAGGGTGGGTGGGCCCAGGGCAGTGGGGCAAGAGTGGAGGAGAGTGCTGAGGCCAAAACACCTACCACAAACGGAAGTGTAATGTAAATTTTTTTTCCTTTTGGAAGAAAAAAGAAGTTGAGTGAAGAGAAAATTCTGGTGTAGCATTGGATGATTTTTAAAGGGTTAAACAGCTCAGCTTTGAGAAGGAAAATCAACATTTTATTCTTACCCTTTGCAAATGCTCCTTTAGTGGCTGGTGATGGATAGCAGATTTCGATGACCTGGTTTATGGACTCTTTAATCTAGTAGCTGCAAGTTCATGGTAAGATGTAGAATGTTAAGATGAGTTCCACATAGGTGGTGCTTTGCAAAACGTGGGATGCTGCTGTTCTCCTTGAACTCAGCTTGGCATATTTTGTTGCTGAAGCATTTCACAGTCTATTAGAGTAAACGTCATTTAAATGAATTATAGGAGCCAAGGGTTCTGGAGCAGACAGCTCTGAGTTCAAATCCTGGTGCTTCCCTAATTACTAGGTGACTGCTGTGGTCTGAATCTTTGTGTCCCGTCTAAAATTCGTATGTTGAAATCTGATCACCAATGTAATGGTATTTTGAGGTGGGGACCTTTGGGAGGTGATCAGTTATGACAGATCTGCCCTTATGAATGGGATTAGTGCCCTTATAAAAGAGGCGCAAGGGAACTGCCTTGCCTCTTCCAATGTGTGAGGACACAGGAAAGGTGCCATCTCTGAACCAGAAAAGTGGGACCTCACCAGATACCAAATCTGCTGACGCCCAGCCTCCAGAACTGTGAGCAATACATTTCTGTTGTTTCTGGGCCATCCAGTATGTTAAGGTACTTCTGTGGTAACAGCCCTGAGTCAGCGATCTTGGCAGTGTAACCTCCCAGTGCTTTGGTGACTTTATCTGTAAACTGGGATTCACAATACACCATCATCAATTCAGTGAAACAGTGTACCTGATGTCATTAGCACAGGCCTGGCCTGTGGAAAGGCTTAATTTCAAAGTGTCTCACAGGCACAGAAAGGAGAACAGCCACCCAGCTCAGGAACAGAGGTGGCTTCACATAGGGGCACATTCTCCAGTGGTTCTTCGGGGATGTTTGCGAAGTGGCCCGTGGAGAAGTGGGGTAATGGCACCCCCGCCAGGGAACAGATGTTTCAGGCATGTGAAGTGTGGATGCTAGCAAGAAGTTCAGGTTCTCAGCCCTGATTCCTAACGGCTTCTACGGGATGATTCTGCATTTTTAACATCTTCCTAGGTCACATGTAAGTGAGAATTGTCCTGCCTCTTTAAAATAATTATTCTTCTAAGAATCAAAAATGATTAGATCTTAAGGAACTTTTTCTAGGCAAACAATAAGAGGAACATATCTTCCTCTATTCTTCTTTGATGTTGAATTTAGTATTGTTTAAGTCGTCTGGCATAGACTGGTACACTGTTGGTGGATTTCAGTGTCTCTTATGTACTTTAAATACCATCTGTCTGGTGCTAGCCCAGTGTCTACTGTCTTTCTGCCTGTGAATATGTAATAGGCATCACAAACACATCCCATCCAAAACAGAACTCCCGGTTTGCTACTCCAAACTATTTCTCCCATAGTCTTTTTCATCACAAAAATGTTACCATTATCCACTCATTTGCTCTGCCCTAAATCCCAGGGATCATCCTTGATTCCTTTTTCCCTCCCTACTCTGACTCTGCACAGCCAATTCATTGACAAGTCTGTTTCTTTTTTCTTTTCCTTTTTTTTTTTTCAAGACGAAGTCTTGCTCTGTCACCCAGGCTGGAGTGCAGTGGCATGGTCTCGGCTCACTGCAATCTCCACCTCCTGGGTTCAAGCAGTTCTCCTGCCTCAGCCTCCCAAGTAGCTGGGATCACAGGCACCCGCCACCATACCTGGCTAATTTTTGTATTTTTAGTAGAGACAGCGTTTCTCCATGTTGGTCAGGCTGGTCTTGAACTCCTGACCTCAGGTGATCCACCCACCTCGGCCTCCCAAACTGCTGGGATTATGGGCGTGAGCCACCGCACGCGGCCTCATTTTTTTTAAAGACATATCCCAGCCATCCACTTCTGTCTGTCTCCACAGCTCCTGTAAGCTACCATCATCTCTCATTTGCACTTCTGTAGGAGGGTCCATTATGCACTCACAGCCATCTATTTCCCACCAGAGTCATCATTTTTTAGTGCACATCATACCAGATTCCTAAGGGGAAGTCTCCAGTGGCCTTCCATCATTTTAGAATACAACCCAAACTCCTCATCAGGGCCCCTGTGGTCCTATGTGATCTGTCCACCTCCCAGCCATGGGCTTTTGCCCTCTTGCCCTCACTCCACCCTCTGGCCCCAGGATTCTCAGCCTCAGCATCAGGCACATTTCAGTCCAGATCATTCTTTGGTTGGGTGCTGTCCTGTGTATTGTGAGAGAGTTAGTGCCATCTCTAGCTGCTACCTGCTAGCTGCCACTAGCATCCTCTCACACTGCCGACAGCAACAGTGTCTCCAGACATTGCCAGATATCCCCTGGGAGGCAAAGTCACCTCCGGTTACTGTCACTGGTCTAGTCACATCGGCTTCCTTCCTGCGGCGCGAGCCTGGCTGGTCTCCATTTAGACCCATCGTAGTCGCTCTTCTTGGGTTTGGGTCTGCTGTGCTTCCTCCGAGAGTCTTGTGTCAGCTCCTTCTCTGTTCTGACCTCAGCTCAGATGTTGCCTCCCCACAGGGTAACCGAAGGGTCTTCTTTGACCACCCTGACTTGGAAGGCACTCCCTTCCAAGGGTCCCTAATGTGACCAGCAGTGCCAGGCAGATAGTGGGCGCGTGGGAGACAATGGCTGTGGAGTGGTGACATCAATAACATATTTCTCCTTTACTGAGGTTCCTAGAAGGTCGGGGAGTGGTGGCATGGGGGTGCTTGGGATCATTCCAGGGTGAGATGACCTGAGAAAGTTGTGGGAGTAGGGGGCTTGTTTTGTTTTTTGTTTTGTCAGCAACTTCTAGGCTCAGCCATCTTCTTCTGATGAGCTAAGTCCAGGGGTCTCTGGTGAGTGACCCCACAGATCTTACCCAGAGGTGCCACACAGCCTTCTTGGCTCTGATAGAGGGGTCGCTTCTGGGATAGCCCAAGCAGAAGTGCAGCAGGCCGAGAATGCCTGGTCTTGGAGAGGTTTTTGACTAAAAGGGGTCATTGAGTGTTGTGTCTGGTCCAGGAAGCTAATCCAGGAACAAGAAGGTGCTGTACTGGGAGCCAAGGCATGGAGGCCGGAGCCTCCCTCCCTCCCGCAGAGCATGGCACCCAGCCCGTCCTCCTGACTGTCCCGTGCTCTCTGTCTCCTCCCTCTCCAGGTCTCATGTGATGCGTTTCTGTGCGGCCGCAGGCCCAACCTCTTGATTCTCCTCTCTGCCAAATACCAAGGCCAGCTCTGTCTCCTTTTGACCTCTGAAGCTGTGGATACAGTGAATCACTTTTTCTCCTAATTGTCTCCTCTGCTCTTGGCTGACTTCCTTAAAAGAAAAAAAATCAATTGCAAGATTAATATTAACCACAAAGGACATGTTTTTCCACTTTCTTTTTACATCTGATTTTTCAATCTCAATTGATTCCGTTTGCTGCAACTACAGTAGAAGATGGTTAACTATTAGAGGCAGGAGCTTAGTGGCAAAGGCATATTGATAGAATTTATATCAAATACTGAAGTTGCAACATAAAAATGAATCACTTTATTGTTTCCTACAGACATGCAGCTGCTCAAAACAGCATGCTCCCAGGTCACAAATGTGTATCAATTAGCATATAACACATGCCCATTGGCCTTGAGCTAAGCATCCAGGACTCTTGGCCTTTGTTCCTCAGGAGGAGGAAATTCAAGCAAGAGTCTATGGTTCTCACTGCAACCACATCCATGTGTGTGCCCAGCCTGGGATATCTGGTGTCTTTGGACTCCCGAGAGTTCGTCATGTTTATAGCTCTGTGGTATGCTCCCGAGAACAGATGCTGTCACTCCAGCTGCTTCTCCACCTGGACAGACAGATCTCAGTGACAATGCTGAAGAAATACATTTAAAAAGGAATTGGAGGCCGGACACAGTGGCTCATGCCTGTAATCCCAGTACTTTGGGAGGCGGAGGTGGGTGGATCACGAGGTCAGGAGTTTGAGACCAGCTTGGCCAACATGGTGAAACCTCGTCTGTAATAAAAATACAAAAATTAGCTGGGTGTGGTGGCACACACCTGTAGTCCCAGCTACTTGGGAGGTTGAGTCCGGAGAATCGCTTGAACTGGGGAGGTGGAGGTTGCAGTGAGCTAAGATCACACTACTGCACTCTAGCCTAGTGACAGAGACTCTGTCTCAAAAAAAAAAAAAAAAAAAAGAAATTGGAGAATGACAGTTTGAAGGCATGATTCCGGATTATTTTACCAAGGACTTCTTAAATGGTCACACACATATACATGCTGGGTGTCCTGGCTAAAACTCAGTTCTAAGAGTTTTGAAATCTTGGCTGGGCATGGTGGCTTACAACTGTAATCCCAGCACTTTGGGAGGTCAAGGCAGGTGGATCACTTGAGGCCAGGAGTTTGAGAGCAGCCTGACCAACATGGGGAAACCCCACCTCTACTAAATCTACAAGAAGTAGCCAGGCATGGTTGTGGGCATCTGTAATCACAGCCTGGGCAACAGAGCCAGATTCCATCTAAAAAAATTAAAAAATAAAATAAAATAAAAAAATCTTGGTAGAATATACTGGTTCCATGGGAAACTTTTTGTCTCAAAAAAGACGCTAAACCTTGTATGTCCTCTTTGGGGCTGACTCCAGCACAAAAGTCACTTCCAGTTCACAGATGCGAAGAGCCGTTTTGTTCCAGGAAAGCCGTGAAGTAAGGTGAATGTACATGTTTAGGCTGAAAGGCAGAGTCTTCTGTCTGATTCTCTACAGCTCTCCTCTCCCCCATCCAGGTAATCACTGCTGACATCTGACATGTACTACTGTACTGCCTGGGCCCTCCACATCTCCCCATGTTCATGGACACTCATCATTGTTACCTGCATGCATATCTATTTTCATCAAGCGATTCGAGATGTAGGATAGATCCTTTGTTGCCTAACGCACTTGAGTTGGGTTGGTTGTGTGCGTGTCAAAGCATCCTAACCCACAGAAGCTCACTCAGGAGGAAAGCTGTGAAAGGGACAGCCCTGGCGTACTGACTTGTACCTGAGTCTCCCAGAGCGTCCGTAGCAACGCCCCACAAATCAGACTTAGAGCAACATTGATTCATTCTTTCTCAATGCTAGAGTTTAGAATCCACGCTCCAGGAGTCGGCAGGGCCATCCTCCCTCTGAAGGCTGGAGGAGAACCCTTCCTGGCCTCTCCAGCTGCTGGCGGCTCCCAGCAGTCCTTGGTGTTCCTTGGCTTACAGACGTAATCCCTGTCTTTGTTGTCACATGGCCTTCCCAATGTGTTTGGGTCTCTATGTGTAAAGTGTCCTCTTCTTACAAGGACACCAGTCACATTGGGTTTTGGGCCCACCCTAACCAGGAATTCCTGAGTATGACTTCATCTTACCTTGATGACATCTGCAAAATCCCTGTTCCTGAATAAGGTCACATTCACAGGAACTAGGTAGACAAGAACCTTTTGGGTTTGTTGTTGTTGTTTTGAAAGAGTCTCGCTCTGTCACCCAGGTTGGAGTGCAGTGGCATGATCTCAACTCACTGCAACCTCTGCCTTCTGGGTTCAAGTCATTCTTCTGCCTCAGCCTTCTGAGTAGCTGGGGTAACAGGCACCCACCACCATGCCTCTCTAATTTTTGTGTTTTTAGTAGAGATGGGGTTTTGCTACGTTGTCCAGGCTGGTCTTGAATTCCTAACCTCAGATGATCTGCCTGCCTCAGCCTCCCAAAGTGCTAGGATTACAGGCATGAGCCACTGTGCTGGGCCTCAACATGAACTTTTTGGGGACACTGTTCAACCCGGTGCCTCCTTTCAGACTGGTGTGGACTGGCAATGCCCTACCTTGTATCTTTCACACACAGTGGTTGAGACTCCAGGAGAGGACAGAGTTGGACTATTGATTCAGACATGAGTTCCCTGGCACCCACAGGGAAGAGCACCCAGCCTTCCTGAAGAGAGGCTGGGCCTGGTGGGGGAAAGCAGATCAGGAGGCCTGAGCCGGGCTGTGGGAAACCCTGTCGTCTTGTGGGACTCATGGGCTTGGGCTGAATTCTAAAGGGTGTGGACATTCACCATGGGAGGGGTGGTCCCTGCCCCACGGGGCAGGCAGGAGCATCCAGGAGGTGACGTGTTCAGCTGTGAGAGGAGCCGCAGTTGTTTGGAGAGTGGCTGTCTGGGTCAGGCTTCCCTCCTCACATACCCCTGCAGTTCCAGTCAAGTCCTGTGAGGTCAAGCTCAGTCTCCAGGTGGCGGGAGTTAAAGGCCTGTTTGCTCAGGATCAGGGGCAAAGGGGAACCTAGTGGTGGGGTCAGAGGAAGGCTGTGCCCAGTGAGCGAGGGTCTCCTGAGAACCATGTGGCAGGAGGAGTGGAGGGGGTGGCTGGGCAGAGACTGGAAGGGAGCGGCATGGGGGCCAGCATTCTTCTGATCACGCTGCCCTAACAGAACCACAGACTGCAGGCTCCATATGGTTTGGGTCTGTGTCCCCACCCAAATCCCATGTGGAACTGTGATCCCCAGTATCGGAGGAGAGGCCTGGCGGGAGGTGATAGATCACGGGTGTGGTTTCCCCCTTGGTGCTGTTCTTGTGATAGTGAGGGAGTTCTCACAAGATTCGGTTGTTGAAAAGTGTGTGGCACCTCACCCTTCACTCTCTTCCTCCTGCTCTGGCCACATGAGAGAGACATGCCTGCTTCCCCTTCGCCTTCCGCCATGATTAAAAGGTTCCTGAGGCCTCCCTGCCATGCTTCCTGTACAGCCTGTGAAACTACGAACCAATTAAACCTCTTTTCTTTGTAAATTACCCAGTCTCAAGTAGTTCTTTATAGCAGTGTGAGAACAGACGAATACAGGGCTTAAATAACAGAAATGGGTGGTCTCGTGGTTCTAGAGCTAGAAGTCCAAGGGCAAGGTCTCGGCAGGGTTGGCGCCTTCTGATGCTTCGAGGAAGCATCTGTTCCATGCTGTCCCCCAGCTTGGGGGTTGCTGGCCATCTCTGGCATCCTGTGCCTTGTAGAAGCATCATCCTGACCTCTCCCTTCATCTTCACATGGCATTCCCCCGTGTGCTTGTCTCTGTCCCAGTTTCCCCTTTGGTCATGGTTAATATTGAATATCAACTTGATTGGATCGAAGGATGCAAAGTATTGTTCCTGGGTGTGTCTGTGAGGGTGTCGCCAAAGGAGAGTAACATTTGAGTCAGTGGACTGGGAGAGGCAGACCCACCCTCAGTGTGGGTGGACACCATCTAATCAGCTGCCAGCACAGCTAGAATAAAGCAGGCAGGAGAGGATGGAAGAGCAGGCCTGCTGAGTCTTCTGGCCTTCGTCTTTCTCCCATGCTGGATGCTTTCTGCCCTCGAACCTCAGACTCCAAGTTCTTCAGCTTTTGGACTCTTGGACTTATCCCAGTGCTTTACCAGGGGCTCTCGGGCCTTTGACCACAGACTGAAGGCTTCCCTACTCTTGAGGTTTTGAGGACTGATCCAACACTGGCTTCCTGGCTTCTCAGCTTGCAGACATCCTATTGTGGGACTTTACCTTGTGATTGTGTGAGTCAAATCTCCTTGATAAACTCCCTTTCATACGTACATCTATCCTATTAGTTCTGTCCCTCTGGAGAACCCCGACTAATATACCTTTAAATAAGGAAACTAGTTGTATTGGACAAGAGGCCCACCGTGCCTCAGTGTGACCTCATCTTAACTAATTACATCTGCAGCAACTCTGTTTCCAAATAAAATCACATTCGGAGGTCCTGGGGGTTAAGACTTCAACATAAGGAAGACACAACTCAACCCATAGCAGGACCTGTCCAAGCAACTCCTGGGACAATGCCCTGAGTGTTCTCAGAAATAACTACAGGGAGCTCTGTGGGGCGCTCAGAGGCCCAGCCATTGTAGTGACCTCATGGGACGCTTGGATCGGTGATTCCCAAGTTGATCAGTTACATCTTAGGGGCTCACCTGGGATTAGTCCACATCACGAACTGACTTGATCCTGGGACTTGGGCTGATTCGTGAGTGTCAATGGCGGTGACACACCAGAGCCGTGGAGCCCAGGGATGAGGCAGACCTGCAGACAGTTCTGGGGTCAGCAAGGAAGCTGGGCAGGAAGTGCCCCAACCAACAGCTCTAATCCTCTTGGACAGGTATGAAGTATTTGCAGGGAAGATGATGGGAAAAAGGGGAGTCTCAGAGTGCAGCACGGCTAGAGCTTGCTGAAGATTCACTCTGATCCCCAGGGAGATGCTTGGGCCTGGCATAAAACTCCTTAATACCTGAACCTTTCCCTGGAGAAGGCCAGTGTGGCCAGAGTTTGTGCAGCCCCCAGACACTCGGGAGATTTGGAAGGAAGACAGTGAATGAGGCTTCTCCGATTTTAGAAAGAACAGAGGTGCATGAAAAGTCGGGTGTCCTGGGGAAGCGCACATGGACACCAGCATGCGTAGGAGTGCTGGGCACCGATGGGCCAGAGGGAGTGAGGCAGGGCCCGCCCTTGAGAGTCTTTGCGTTCCTCCAGCCAGCACTGCTGAAGACACTTGGAAGCCGGGGAATCCAAGTTACCTGAGAGAGGGAAAGGTACACGTTTCCAAGTTAAGGTGGAGACCCGGGGCCAGGAGGGTGAGGCCCAGGGAAGAGCCAAGGAGAGGGGCAGGGCTCAGCTGTGCCTTGACTGCACCAGTGTCTGCTGAGGCTCCAGGACCACAGCACAAGAGGGACAGAAGGTGGGGCCGGGGCGACACCGGGTCTAGAGCTGGGGTGGGAGCTCTCTTTCCCCAGTGGAGAGGGGGCTGAATCACAGGCTACGAGGGACCGATCAGGGCTGATAAGGCAGCATGAGGAAGTGACTGTGACTGGAGTAGGCCCTCTGGGACCTACAGGCTGCCCCCAAGTCCCAGGGCACTGAGGGGCTAGGCATGGTTAGGGCTGCTGGCTTTCCCCAGCTGCACCTTGGAATCTGCTGATGCAGAATTCTGAAGAATGCTGCTGTCAGGGCCTTACCTGAGACCCCAGTTTCATTGGCATGGGGTGGTGCCAATGTGAGTATTTCCTCAGGTCCCTGGTGAGTCTGTTGTCCTGCCAGGGTAGAAGATGACAGTGGGTAAAGGACCAGAGGAGAAACAGTGAGTCCTTTTTCCAGCTCTTGCTGAAGAAAGGACCCAAGGACTCTGTTTAACACAAAGCTGAAACCAGGGCACTGGCAATTCCCGGAAGAGCAGGTTCTGACCAATGCCGTCACCTCTACAGCCTGCGGAGAGGGAGGACAGGGCCTGCGCAGCTCTGTGTCACAGTGTCACAGTGTCACCGAGGCGCTGGCCTTAGGGTAGGCCTCGTTCCTGCACAGGAGCTGCTTCCTCTCAGAATTTCTGCATCTGTGGACAAAGGCAGCAACAGGACAGGACAGCAGCCCCTGAGGCACCCACTGTGGTCGCCAGCAGGAGTGGGAGGTGGCCAGGGCCGGGCCCAGCAGGTGCTTCTGGCAGGACACCAAGTGGGGGCCTTGGGGGACCCTGTGGGTGACTTAGGGGATGAGGCAGGGGGTGGGGGAGCTCCAGGTGCCCCCCGCTGCCAGCACACCCCCCCTCCCCAATCCCTCAGCAGACAGCATCTCCCTCAGCGGCCTGGCTCTTCCACAGGCGGCAAACTTGTTAACCTCAGCAGTGTGGTCAAATACCAAGTTACCCTGCAGACTATCCAAAGGTTAATCACTTCCCATTTCAGTGTCTCAGAGGAACACGGAGGTCCCTTACCGTGGTCTCGTCTCGCCGTGCACTGTTCCCCTTCAGGCTTGATTTCCTATTCATTTAAATCCAGTTTCAGAGTGAGAACTATCTAAAATGACAGCATTTTGAGTTTAGAGATTGACATGTTAGGAAAGCACCAGATTCTGAGTCACACTAATTTCTTTCATCAAGTTAAAAGTTAAAGGCATTTTATAATAGAGGTGCCAGTATTTGTAGAGTGGCCTGCAGTTTATGAAGCTAAGCTCTTGCCTATTTATCATCTCACCAAATCATTAAGTTCGGAAGGCAGATGTAAGTAGATCTGAACCTTGTACCATCTCTGCATGATGGGAGACCCAAAGCTTTTCGTCTCTAGCCCTCCTTACAATGAGAGACTTTTGGTGCACTCAACAGCTGACGGCAGGTATGATAAGAATGCACCTTTATATCGTGGAGAGTTTCCAGTAGACCCTGAAGAGGCATCTGTGGTTGACCTCGGCTGGGCTGACACAGTGGGAATCCCATCCCATTTTCCTATCTGGCTTCCTCTGCGGTGGGTCTGGCTGGGATTACCTTCTCTGCAAGGCCTATGCGTGGTGTCAGGTCCCAGTGAACCAGGGTGTGTAGCACAATCCTGCACACACCTACTACACCAAGCCCTCATGTGTATTGGCGTCCTGTCCTCCTACGTTAAGACCACCTCATGATTCAGCACGGCCAAGGGGCGTGAGCTCTGTGCTGGAGAGCACGGGAGGGGAGGCTTCTCAGGGGTGGAACTATCTGAGCAAAGACGACCCTAACAGCTTCGGTGACCCTCCTTTCTTGCCTCTGTTTCAGCACACATAAACACATGTAGCCTTACACAAACAGGATTGAACCATCCAAACTCCCACTCCCGGTGATCTACATTAACCAAGTGTTGTATTGTACACTTCTACACTTTCCAATATTCACATATTCCCATGGCCTATATGTTCATATAGATAGGTAATTAGCACATGCACATCTGGGGGATCCCAAATATTGGTCAGCAGCCTCAGAGTATGTCAGTCTGATCAGTCCGAGATAAAATTCCTATCAACCTTTCACCAAGTGCTCTCACCTTCTGCTCATAATGCAGCCTAGGTCCATTATTCCGAGGGACGTTACACAATGGCGGTTTCTAGCTCTGTCATTCCTTCTGAAATTATTAGCTGGAATTCTTGGATAAAAGCAAACTTTATGAACTGCTTGGTTGCCCTGAAATATGATTTGTTCAGGAGAGGCAGAATAAATGTTGGCTTCTTTTTCTTTATCAATTTTCAGAATAATGAACTGATGCCCTAGTGTTCTCCAATGGTGACCAATTTTTTTTAGTATAATTAATTCATGGATTTGTGTATTTTATATATTTCAATACATTGCATTCATTATTTTTTTAACAAACTCAAATTGTTCCAGCTCACATCAGTGGGAGCCCTCTTAAGTTTTGGCTCCTGTGGCCAGTTTTAAATTATTTTGCCGTTCTTTCTTGTCCTGAGGGCATATTCCGCCAAGTATGTACAGTCAAGATACTGCCTCTAAAGGCCACAAAAGTCATTCTCTCTCTGTGGGACTCTGCCAGCTGATTCATATACATTAGGTTCATTATACATTTCCTTCGTGCTTGACGATTTCCATAATTAAAGAAAAATGCATGACTTCTTCAACAGTTCCTCTCTTAGGGTTCCATCCTGCAGAAATGAAAGCCCCAGCATTTGAGGACATACGAGTAAGGATGTTTCTTGCAGCCTTGTGCAGTGACCTGGAACCAGGAAAAGGGGATGCTTGTTAATAATTTAGCTATGTAAACAGTTACATGGCCCAAAGTTAAACCTTTAAGAAAGTAATCTCAAGCAGTCTAGTTTCTGTTCTTGCTAACCATTGTTATTAGTTTTCTTTAATTCTTTTTTTCTTTTTTTTTTTTTTTTGAGGCAGGGTCTCCCCCTGTTGCCCAGGCTGGAGTGCGGTGGCACAATCGTGGCTCACTGCAGCCTGGAGCTCCTGGGCTCAAGAGAACCTCCCACCTCAGCCTCCCGAATAGCTGGGACTACAGGTATGTGCCACCACGCCGAGCTCAATTTTAAATTTTTATAGAGACAGGGTCTCAAGATGTTACCCAGGCTGGTCTTGAACTCCTGGAGTCAAGCAGGCCTCCCACCTTGGCTTCCCAAAGTGCTGGGATTACAGGCATGAGTCACTGCACCTGGACATTTTGCTTTTTTTTTTTTTCCTGGTATTTCCTTGGGATGAATTTCTAGAAGTGAATTTACCGAGTCAAAGGGTAAAGCATTTGCAATTTTTGTAGATATTGCCAAATTCCCTTTCATAAAGGTCGTGCTGTTTTACATTCTTAACGGCAATGTACGAAGGTGCCTGTTCCCTCCACCCTGATCACACAATGCTTATCACAGTTGTGAATATTTGCCAATCTGATAGGTGAGAAATGGCACCTCAGTATGGCTTTAATTTGCATTTCTTTTATGAGTGGAATTTCATTATTTGTTCACACCTTTAAGGGTCATTTGCATTCTTTTTTGGTGAATAATCTGCTGTGTCTTTTATCGGTTTTTTCATTCAAGTTGTTGGCTCTTCAATTTTCTGGCTCTTTATACATTCAGGAAATTAGTCTTTTGTCTGTAATACAAATTGCAAATATTTTTTCCAGTCTTTTGACTTCGCTATGTTGTCGTTCTTTTTAATTAATAGACTCTTTTTAAGAACAGTTTTAGGTTTACAGAAAAAATTGCCCAGAAAGTACAGAGTTCCCAAATACCCGCTCTTCTCCCTACACACAGCTTCCCTTATTATCAGCATCTTACAAATTGTACATATGTTACCGTTGAGGAACCAATGTTGACATTATGATCAACTGACGTCCATAGTTTACATTAGGGTTCACTCTTTGTCTTGAACAATTCTATGCATTTTGACAAATGCATAATGTCATGTATCCACCGTTACCGTGTCATGTGGAATTGTTTCATTGTCCTAAACCTCTCGTGGGCTCCAGCTGTTCATTGCTCTCTTCCTCCCTCTCTTGCCCCAGCCCTCTGGAAACCACTGATATTTTTACAGTCTCTATAGTTTTGCATATAGATGACATTTGTTGGAAATATTTTCTGACTGGTTTCCTTCCCTTAGCAATAGCAATTAAGCTTCCTGCATGTCTTT
This sequence comes from Colobus angolensis palliatus, assembly GCF_000951035.1. NCBI lineage: Eukaryota > Metazoa > Chordata > Mammalia > Primates > Cercopithecidae > Colobus > Colobus angolensis. The sequence goes on along the minus strand of NW_012117032.1, from coordinate 1,157,676 downwards.
TCGTAGCTTGATAGCTCATTATTTTTACTTCTGAATAATATTCCATTATATGTAATGTATGACATTTACTTATCTGTTCACCTACTGAGGGATATCTAGGCTGCTTCCACATTCTGGCCATTATGAATAAAACTCCTATAAACATCCACGTGCAGGTTTTTGTGTGGATGTAAGTTTTAAACTCATTTGGATAAACACCAAGGAGCATGATTGCCAGATCATATTGTAAGAATATGTTTAGCTTTGTAAGAAACTGTGGAACTGTCTTCCAAAGTGGCTGGACCCTTTTGCATCATCACCAGCAGTGAATGAGAGCTCCTGTTGCTCCACATTCTCATCGGCATTTGATGCTGTCAGTGTTTTTGGTTTTAGCTATTCTAATAGATATGTAGTAGTATCTCATTTTAATTTGCTATTGTCTAATTCTATATGATATTATGCATATTTTCATATGTTTATTTGCCATCTATATCTTCTTTGGTGAGGTGCCCACTTATTTCGTTGTTTTCCTATTGTTGAGTTGTAAGGAGTTTTCTCTTTTTTGTATATTTTGGGTATAAGTTCTATATTTATTTATTTTACAAATATTTTCTACCAGGCTGTGGCTTATCTTCTCATTCTCTTGACGTGTCTTTCACAGAAGTTTTAAATTTTAATAAAGTCTACCTTATCAAATTTTTCTCCTATAGATTGGCTTTTAGTGTTGAAGCTAAAAGGTAATCACCAAGCCCAAGTTTACCTAGGTTTTCTCCTATTTAATCTATAAGAAGCTTTATATTTTTGCATTTTATATTTAGGTCTATGATCCATTTTGAATTAGTTTTAGTGAAAGGTGTAAAGTCAATGTCTAAATTCTTTTTTTTTTTCCTTGCATGTGAATAACCACTTGTTCTAGTATTATTTGTTGAAAAGGCTATTTTTATCCCATTGAATTTCTCTTACTCCTTTGTCAAAGATTAGTTGACTAGATTTATGTAGGTCTATTTCTAGACTCTCCATTCTTTTTCATTGATTGATTTGTCTGTTCTTTTACCAATACCACCTTGTAGTGATTACTGTAGCTTTGTTGTAAGTCTTGAAGCTGGGTAGTGTCCTCTGACTTTATTCTTCTTCAGTATTCTGTTGGCTATTCGAGGTCTTTTGCCTTTCCATTTAAACTTTAGAATCAATTTGTTGATAGCCATAACATAATTTTCTGTAATTTTGATCTGAATTGCATTGGATCTATAATAACAGTGCAAATAATTGACATTTTAATAATACTAAGTCTTTGTATTTATGCACATGGAATATATCTCCATTTATTTAGCTATCCTTTGATTTATTTCATTGGAGTTTTGGAGTGTTTCTCTTACAGGTTTTGTGCATACTTTGTTACATTTATACCTAAGTATTTAATTTTGGGGGTGCTAATGTAAATGGTATTGTGTTTTTAATTTCAGATTTCACTTGTTAATTGCTGGTATATAGGAAAGCAATAGACTTTTGTATATGAACCTTGTATCTTGAAAACTTGCTGTAATCACTTATTCGTTCCTGGAGTTTTATTGTCAGTTCTTTGGGATTTTCTACATAGATGAACATGTCATTTGCAAGCAAAGATGGTTTTATTTCTTCCTTTCCAATCTGCATATCTTGTATATCCTTTTCTTGTCTTATTGCATTATTTAGGACTTCCAGTATGTTGGTTAGAGGTAGGGAAAGCAGAAATCCTTGCCTTGTTGCTGATCTTAGTGGGAGAGCTTCTAGTTTCTCATCAAATATGATTTTAACTATAGGTTTTTATAGATGTTCTTTATCAAATGGAGGAAGTTTCCCTTTATTTCTAGTTTCTTGTGAGTTTTTATCATGAATGGATGTTGGATTTGTCAAATGGTTTTTCTGCATCTATTGATGTGATTATGTGATTTTTTTCTTTAGGCTCTTAATGTGATATGTTAATTGATTTTCAAATGTTGAACCAGATTTGCATACCTAGAATAAATCCCACTTAGTTGTGGTGTATAATTCTTTTTATACATTGTTGGATTTGATTTGTTATTTTGCTAAGAATTATTGCATCTACCTTCATGAAAAACATTGGTCTGTAGTTTTCTCTTCTTGTAATATTTGTCTAGCTATAGTATGCTGGTAGTGCTGGGCTCAGAATGAATTAGGAAGTGTTCCCTCTGCTTCTGTTTTCTGGAAGAGATTGCAAGGAATTGGTGTAATTTCTTCCTTAAATGTCTGGTAGAATTCACTAGCAAATCCATCTGGGCTTGGTGCTTTTTGTTTTGGAACATCCTTAATTACTATACAATTTATTTAATAGATATAGGCCTATTCAGATTATCTGTTTCTCTTTGTATGAGTTTTGGTAGATTGTGTCTTTCAAGGAATTGGTCTGTTTCATCCAAGTTATCAAATTTAGGGCATAAAGTTGTTTATATTCTTTCATTATTCTGTGACTGTCCATGCTTATGTTGTTTATTGCCATGTAAAAGTTTTTTTTAATACAGTCAAATTGATAAATATCTTTCTTTCACTGATTCTGGATTTTGAGATATGTTGCTGCTTCCTGGTAATAAAGTAACCTACCCATGTTTTCCTCTGGGATTTGTGTGGCTCACTCTGGTATTTATCCTGTAGTATAGTGTGATAAGCAGATTCAATTGTATCTTTTCCCATATAGTTATTCAATTGTTCAAACATCATTTATTAAAAATTGTTTTCTTTCTTTACTGATTTGAGACATTACCTTCATAGTATGACATATGAATATGTATATGTATACATATGTATATGTATAGTTTGGTCTATTTCTGGATTTTTGTTTTTATTTAATTGGACTATTCATATGCCAATATAACATTGTTTTAATTGTAAGGATTTTACCTTATGTTTTAATATCTGGTAATCTCCCGCTTCCAACATACACATATTACTCTTTTTTTCCCACAGGTTTGTTCCTGGGTATTCTTCCTTGATATTTCTTCCATATGATCTTTATAATTAACTTGGCTAGCTCTAGGAAAAAACAAAAATAAAAACAAACCCCAATGCCACATTGATTTTATACATAAATTAGGGAGAGTCAACATTTTTAAGATAGTGAGTCTATTTAAAATAATACATGTCTTTTCATCAAATGTATTTTGGTGTCTTCAGGAGTATATTATAATTTTCTCATATGGGTTTTACGCATTTCATATTATGTTTATGTCTAGCTATTTTATTTAAAATATTTTTGATATTATAAATCTATTGTCATATCTCCTAATTGATCATTGTTTAAATATATAAAAGCTATTGTTTTCTGGATGCTAAGTTTCTGTTATTTGTAATGAATTCCTTTATTGCTTGTAGTAGTTTTCCCATTAATTTTTTGTTTCCCAGATATATAGTCATGCCATCAACAAACAGAGATACTTTTACCTTTTAGTTTCCAGTTATTATTCCTCTGATTACTTTCTCTTGTTTGATTTACTGATGGATATCTCCAATACAGTGTTGAATATGGACAGATGGGCTACCTTGTCTTTCTTCTATTATTATTAGTGAGACTATGTATAGTGTTTCTCCATTAAGTAATATGTGGTCTTTGGGTTGGATTATATAGAATATATACCTTTTAAAAGTAAACTTTTTATTGAAAATTAGCACACATAAGGAACAGTGCACAAATTATTCGTTTGCCAGTAAGAATTTTCATGAAGTTCACACACTTGTGTAGCCTGCACTGTGGTGAGGAAGGTCACTATATGTACAGAAGCCTCCTTCATGTCTCCTCTAGTCACCACCTCTACAAGGGACCACTATCCTCCTCACTGCCTACACTACAGACTACTCTTGCCTGTTTTGGACTATGTAAATGGGATCATCTTCTTTTTTTATTTGCCTTTCTTTTATTTAACATTTTTTTGTGAGATCCACCCATATGTAACGTGTTAAATAGTTTGTGTTTTTCATTGCTGTATAGTATTTCATTCTGTGGATATACAACCATTTATTTATCCATTCTACTGTTAATGGACATTTGGGTAATTTCTGCTTTGGGGTTTTTATGAATACCATTGCTATTCACATTCATACTGAGTTTCTGTCGGATTGTTACCCAGGAGTGGAATTTCTAGGCCATAATGTATGCATATTCTCAGCTATAGGAGACATAGATAAACACTTTTCTGGACTATTGGTACCAAGTTATGCTCTCAACAGTACATTAGAGTTTTAATTGCTCCAAAATCTCATCAACCTGTGGTATTGTGTGTTATGTTTTGTTGCCATGTCTTTTTGTAGTTTAATTTTGAGATTGACCATCTTTGGATGCATTTATTGGTCACTGGGGTATATTCTCATGTGCAGTCCCTGTTCAAGTCTTTTGACCACTTTTCTGTTGAGCTGTCTTTTTTATTTATTTTGAGATGGAGTCTCACTCTGTCACCCAGGCTGGAGTGCAATGGCACTATCTTGGCTCACTGCAACCTCCGCCTCCTGGGTCCGAGCGATTCTCCTGCCTCAGCCTCCCGAGTAGCTGGAACTACAGGCATGTGCCACCACGCCCAGCTAATTTTTCTGTTTTTAGTAAAGGTGGTGTTTCACCATGTTGGCCAGGATGGTCTCAATCTCTTGAGAGTTGTCTTTTTCTTATTGATTTGCAGGGCATTTTATACATGTTGAGTGTGTGTAGTACACATATTTTTTCTTGCTCTGAAGCTTGCCCTTTCATCTTAATGTGATCTTCTGATAAACAAATTTTTTTATTTCAGTTAAGTCTAGTTTACCAATCTGTTTTCTTAAGGTTAGTGCTTTTGAGATATTGCCCTATGTTTTCTTCTAGATGGCTTAGTATTTGATCTTTTCCATTTAAATCTACAACACAGAATTGATTTCTGTGTGTGGTGTGCATTAGGTGTTAAGACATATTTTGTCTGCACAGAGTTAACCAATTGATCCAGCATCATTTGTTTAAATGACCAGATTTTCCTCATTCTACTGCATTGTCACTACTGTCATCAATTAGATGACCTTGTGTGTAAGCCTGTGTCTAGACTTTCTATGTTGTTCCATTGGTTTATTCTTATGCCTATATTACACTGTCTTAATTGCTGTAGTTTTACAACAAGTCCTTTTTTTAAAAATTGTGATAGAACGCATATAGCAAAATTAACCATCGTTACCATTTTTACCTATAGAGTTCAATGGCAGTAAGTGCATTTGCATCATTGGGCAACCATCACGACCCTCCGTCTTCAGAACTCTTTTCATGGTTCCAAACTGAAACTCTTTATCCATTAAACAAACACTCTCCAGTATCTCTCCCCTAAGCCTCTGGCAATCACCATCCTACTTTCTGTCTTGATAAACTTGACTAGTCTAGGTACCTCATATAAGGAGAAACATATGACATTTGTCGTTTTGTGACTGGCATATTTCAATTACCATAATGTCTTCAAGATTCGTGCGTGTGGTAGCAGGTGTCAGAATTTCTTCCCTTCGAAGGCTGGATGATATTTCACTGCATGTGTACACCACATTTTGTATACAGACACTTGGGTTGCTTCTACCTCTTGCTATTGCAAATAATGCTGATGTGAACATGGGTGTACAAGTATCTGTTTAAGTCCCTGCTTTCAGTGTTGTGGGGTATATACCCAGACATGGAGTTATGTAATAAACTTTGATATCTGATAGTGTAATTCCTTTAGTATTGTTCTTTAAGTAATTAAAAAAAAATCCCCATGAATTTTTAGAATCAACTTGCCAATTTAAAAAAATTCTGGCATTTTGATGGGGATTACTTTAAATCTATAAATATATTTTGGAATCATTGACATTTTTATACTTTTGAGGCTTTCATTCCATGAATGTTGCAAATGCCTCTGTTTCCTTAGATCTTTAATTTCTTTCAATGATGTTTTGTAGTTTTCAGGGTAGGGGGCTTAAACATCTTTTGTTAGATTTATTCCCAGGTATTTGTATTTGATATTTTCTTGATGCAGTTGTAAAGGTGTCATTTTAAAAACTCATTTTCTAGTTATGCTTGCTGGTGCAGAGAAACTCAATAGATCATATATTTTGAATTCTTAGCAACTTGGTCCATGGGGTGGTTGTACCTGATCTTCCAGGGCACAAGTTTAAATCTCATAATGACTGTAATCTCTGTTAATTTATCTGCTTATTGAATTTTGTGAAGTATGTTAAGTGGCCCAAATAAAGACAGGATTTGCCTGGTCTGTGCTTCACCGGAGATCACTGGCGTTGGTGTTAGTGTTGGTCACACACTGTGAACAAATGCTGGGTTGACGTCTAGGATCCAGTTCTAGTGGGTTATTTCAATCCACAGTTGTTTATGCAGAGAGCACGGGCAGGAGGTGGGACCCAGGAGCCAAGGCACATGGAAGAAAGGGGCTGTTCTTGGCTGGGACAGGAGGCTGGGGCTGAGAATGATGTGAAGGCTGGCGCAGGTCTAATTTGGGAGGTGCTAGGTAGCAGAATGCGCCTGGGAAAGGTGTGGACGTTTCATGTTGAGTCAGCTGGAGCCATAGAGCGAGAGCTTCGAGGGTGGTGGCCAGTAGGAAGGGACACATCTATGATGGCCACAGATGGGGAATGGGAGGGAACTGCTTCCTAACTCCTGCGTTCTCTATATCTAGGACGGTGCCTCTGACTGTACACATATGTCCTTTTTCTTTTTCTTTTTCTTTTTTCTTTTTTTTGAGATGAGTCTTGCCCTGTTGCCCAGGCTGGAGTACAGTGGCGTGATCTCGGCTCACTGCAACCACCGCCTCCCAGATTCCAATGATTCTCCTGCCTCAGCCTCCTGAGTAGCTGGGATTGCAGGCGCACACCACCACACCCGGCTACTTTTTGTATTTTTAGTAGAGACTGGATTTCACCATGTTGGCCAGGCTGGTCTCAAACTCCTGACCTCAAGTGATGCCCCTGACTTGGCCTCCCAAAGTGCTGGGATTAAAGGTGTGAGCCACCGCGCCCGGCCCTGCACACATATTTTCTAGAAAAAAGACAGAAGATTTATTTCATGTTAAGCATGGGGAACTTTTAGGTTGCATAATTTTAAGAAAGTCTTTTTCACAAGCAATGATAAAAACAGTAAGAATAGGAGTAAAACGAAGAAAATTGTCTTTGAGAAGCAATGCAAAGGTTCTCACAGTTTGTCTTGAAGCCACTAGGGGGCAGGGGAAGACAGCTATTTGAAGCCACTGAAACCCATAGCAAACCCCAACCTTTTTTTCCCCACCAAAAAAAAGCTTGAGTTAAGAGAGAGAAAAAAAAAAAAAAAAAAGTATAGCCCCAACCAAAAACGGCTTTACCATTATCAAGAATTTCTAGTTTTGTGAGGTAGCATGTATTTTTTATTTAGAGTACTGAACATCAAATGCAACTCTAGCTTTAACTTGAAATTAAGGCTGGGCATAGTGGCTCATGCCTGTAATCCCAACACTTTGGGAGGCCGAGGAGGGCAGATCACTTGAGGTCAGGAGTTCAAGACCAGCCTGGCCAACATGGTGAAACCCCGTCTCCACTAAAAATACAAAAAACTAGCCGGGCGTGGTGGTGGGCGCCTGTAATCCCAGTGACTTGGGAGGCTGAGGCACAAGAATCACTTGAACCCAGGAGGCGGAGGTTGCAGTGAACCGAGATTGCACCACTGCAGACAAGCCTGGGCAACAGAGTGAGGATCCATCTCAAAAAAAAGAGGAAAAAAAAAGAAAAGAAAAGAAATTCAATGGGTTAGACAAAATTCAGTCAAATTTACTGTTTAGCACCGTGCTTCCCACTTGACCATAGAAATATACAAATACGTGTACATTGTGGTCACTCTCCTCAAAGAGTGTTTGGTCCAGTTTAGAAAACGAGGACCAGATAGTGGACATTTAAAATGGACACAGCTGCTTTCTTGGTCACTGCCATTTGATTTTGAAGGATCCTAAACCCAAAGTACGCCCAAGGGAATCATCAGGTGCAGCCTTGTTCTGGTCTCAGAAAAGTTTGAAATTGTTGCTACATGATGGATCTTTTCCACTGAAACTATTCCTGGCTCACAGAGCACAAAGACAGACAATAATGTTATAGTGAACCAGCTGCCAGGTGCAGTGGAGAAGCACAGTTACCTCTGCTGGTCCTTCACAGCTTGTGAGGGTTTTTTAGTTAATTATCTTATGCAGGGAATTAAGCATTTAATGTGGCCCTCCTATGGGTTGAATTACAGCACTTTTTGACCCTGAGAGTCTATGATATCCCAACAATCTTATGAGGTAAGGATGAAAGATAACATCCCATTCAAAGAAGGTGAGGCTCTGAGGGCTGACTTCTCCAACTTCATTCATGCAACAAATATTTATGAGCTCTGTGATAGACCTGAGGAATATTAAGGAGCTCTCAGAATAATAGAGGAAAGGGACACATAAGCTTCAGAACAGAATGTGATGTGAGGTGCCATGGAGATGTGTGCAAGGTGCCATGCAAGCAGTGAGGAAAGGTTCCAAGACTCAGCTGATGGAAAGGGACCTGAGGCAGCACAGAAGTGTGACTTCTTAGTTCATACTTGACTATTTTCAAGGCACCTGGCAAGAGCAAAATTGAAACCACTGTGAGGGGACATGTCTGTGATCCAAGCTGCACAGAATTCCCAGAGAAGACAAAACAGAATAAAACAAGACCATCTCTGAAATAATTTTATAATAAAAAATTATGAAATACTAAAGGATACATTCTGTAATGAGTGAAAGTAAGCATTCATTCCAAACATGGTAGCTTTCAGATAATAAAATGCTCAATTGAAAGATTATAATATAATATGTTTAAAATAAAAACCACAGAAGAGAGGCTAACTAAAGAGGACAACTATGACCAGATGGATTTGAAGAAAAACAAAATAGAACCTCTATAAATGAAAAATAGGACCTCTAGAAATGAAAAATAGGACCATTTAAACACTCAGTGGATGAGGTTAAGCAGCTGCATAGACAGAGCTAAAGAAAGAGTTTGTAAATTGGAAGATGGAGCCAAGGGGAAATAGGGAATGTTAAGAGAAACTTAAGAGACATGAGGGTAGAATAACAAGAGCTATCATATCCCTAATAAGAATTTTAAAAGAGAATAGAAAAAAATAAAATGATGGCAATTCTCAAAGAGACAGTGGCTGAAATTTTTTAAAGAATTGATAGGAAATATGATTCCTCAGGTTCAAGCAGCAAAGAACCCTGAAATAAAAATAAAGTCACAGCTAGACACATGAAAATAAAACTATAGAATACCAGAGAGGAAAAGGGGGGATTAAATTTATCTGGATCAAGAAATGAGAGAGAGAGCACATGAAAGAGCAAGAGCAAGCTTATCTACAAAAGAATGACATTGCTAGATTAACAACAGCCTCCTCAGTATCCACAAGAGAAGTCAGAAGACAAGGCACAAACTAACAGAAAATAACTACTAGTATAGACTTCAAAACCTAGTTAAACTATTTTTCAAGTTTAAGGGCAAAATACAGTCCATCCTCTGTATTTGCAGGTTCCACATCCATAGATTCAATCAACTGTGGATTGAAAATATTAAGAAAAAAAAGCCACAATGATACAACAGAAAAAAATACTGATTAAAAACAATATATATATAAACAATTTACATAGCATTTATATTGTATTAGGTATTATAAGTAATGAAGAGATGATTTAAAGTATACAGGAAGATATGCATAGGTTGTATACAAATACAATGCCATTTTATATAATGCATTTTAACATCTGTAGATTTTTGGTATCTGCAGGGAGTTTTGGAATATCCTGCAGATACCAAGGGAGAACTGTAAAGAAATCTCTTTTTTTTTTTTTTTGAGATGGAGTTTCACTCTGTCACCCAGGCTGGAGTGCAGTGGTGCATTCTTGGCTCACTGCAGCCTCCACCTCCCGGGTTCAAGCAATTCTCCTGCCTCAGCCTCCTGAGTAGCTGGAATTAGTCACAGGCCACCGTGCTTGGCTAATTTTTGTATTTTCAGTGGAGATGGGGTTTCACCATGTTGGCCAGACAGGTCTTGAACACCTGACCTCAGATCTGCCCTCCTCAGCTTCACGAAGTGTTAGGATTATAGGCGTGAGCCACCGTGCTTGGCCTGTAAATAAATCTGTAATCAAATAAAAATTGTGAATTTACTCCTATCAGGTCTTCCCTGAAAGAAACACTAAAAAATGTACTTTAGAGAACAAAAATAAGTTGAGTATAAAAGGAATGAGTAGAATGTGGGAAGGCCTCTGTTTTCCTAGACATTTTTCTCCCTTCACCTCCTGTCTGACAGTTAAAAGGGACTGGTGAGGAGAATGTACACCAGATGGAGATGGCAGGAGAACACAGTGGGTCCTTCTGTCGTCCAACTGTCCCGACACTCCCTGATCTTTGTCTACGGTGCTCATTGTGTTCTGAACTCCTCTGTCTAGGGTCCGCCTCAGCCCACCCTCCCAGGGCTGAAGGTGTACATGGCGTCCACAGGGTCCCTAAACTGCATCAGAGGAGCTCTATAGACTGCTCAGGCTCAAGAGATAGCCATAATTTCTGCTTTTGCAAGGGAATCTCCCAGATGTCTTCTGCTATCTCCCCAGCAATATCCCATTCATAGAGGATGCTTGACTTTGGGTTCCCTTTGAATCAGATGCTAAGACAAGATTCCAGATCACACAGTTTATTTGAAAGATAATACCCCAGGAGATGCTGGCAGGGGAGTGGGGAAGTGAGACAGGAAGAGAAGGCAGCCAGTAAAGCCTGTGTTATCCATTCAGCTACCACTGTGGATGACTGAAGCTTAATTCCACTTGGGAAACTCTGGAAGCCAACGTAGAACACACACATTGGAGTTTTTACCTGAGCAGCAAGGGAGCTGGGGTGTATATGTACCAACTGTCAATCATTGTTGGGTGGCTGTTCCCAGGGGCATCAACTCCCTAGCACTTCAGGCAGTGGCACAGGTAGCAAAGGGAGCTCCAGGGCAAGAGAAAGTCCTCAGGCCATGAAATGGGTGCTGGCAGCTAGCATGGGAGCCTGTCAGCGCTGAAGATGAGGGACAAGGGGAGGCATATGGGGATCTGGCAGCATCTACTATACCCCCTTAATTCAATACATTTTGGGCAAATGCACTTTTTTACAGGTGAAGAGAGAAAGACCCCAATAAACTCAGGGCAATAATTAGTTGTCTTCCTCATAGATAATAAGTACTTTAGCTTCCTATTTCTTACTGATATTTTCCAAATGAACCCTTGTCCCCAGCTCCCAGTTCTCTGGCAAACATTGGGAGGGGGTTCAGGCAGCCTGGAGCTTTTCACAATCACTAAAGTGACAGAATCTAAAAACACCCAAATGTGTGATTTGGCCACTGGCTTTGCTAACGGCCTAGCAGGCAGTCCAGCAGGTGGACTTGTGCTCCAAAAACCACACAGGTGCAGCTGGCTCTGAAAACAGCAGGTGATGAATTCCAAAGAAGCAGGAAATCCAGGGTACTTCAACTTATCACTGACTTAAAATACAAAAACGAGGACACACGTTTATGTTACTGATATTTGCCCAGACTTGAGTACTATAAAAAGAACTAGAGAGAAATAGAATTAGAAACATACCTTTTGGCACTCCTAAAATAAATTGGAATAAAAAGCCTTTGAGAGTGACAGGAAGAGAACACTGGGGCAGATGGCATTGCACTCTGTAATTTAGCCTTGGCCATCACCACAGTTGGGGTGACCTGTCCTAGCTCATAGAATAACTTTAATGACCCTGTTCTTTCCCTTCTTTTGTTCATTTCTATGGCCTACAATTTTATTTTAAATGCATGGTATTTTATAAAGTCTGTAATAGCTTGGACATTTATTATTCAAAAGGAGGGTTGAGTTAGTTACCTCACCTGTAAAATAAAGATGCTAACCCTTGCACCTCATTTCACCTTCCTCTTGCTCAAGAGGCAGGATCTCAGTTGAGAGCCCTGCATGTCTTGGCAGCTGTAAATGAAACTAGTTAAAAACATTTATGAAATTTCCCATTTTTACTAGAAGATAATTATATCATCAATGCTTCTGTCCCTAAACCGAGATAAGCCACATTACTTGATGAGAGTCTTGTTATATTTCATTATCAATCTTTCTGCTTTCCATCATCCATTCCACCCATTAATCTATCCTTTCATCTACCTATTCATTATTCCATCACGTCCAGCAGCCAGTCAACCAACCATCCTTTCTTCCATCCCAACCCTCCTTCCATTTATCCATCCAACCTACCCAAGCATTCCCGTCTTCTTTCTGTCCTTTGTCTTCCCTTTTTCTTTTCTCCCTCCCTCCCTTCTTTTCCACCTTTTTTTTATTAGTGCATCACAATCTATCTATCTGTCTATCTGTCTATCCATCCATCCATCCCTTTATCACAACCATCCAAAATTAATTAATATCGCTGGTCTAAGTACTAAGCTAAATAAGCATTGAAATACAGAGGTAAAATGGTCTTACCATCAAAGAGTTTATCCTTTAATAACATTTAAAAAAATCTAGGAATGGGATATATTTTTTCACCTGTTTATTTCAATGGAAATAATTTTCTCTAGAAATATGTGTGAATCTCCACATTTAGCAGTAAGGATATTTGTGGGGAAAGTAAAAAGTGAATTCTTGAGAATTGTACCACGATTCAATGTGGGGGCCATCAAGCAGTGGCTTCCATGAGATGCTTCCCTGTTTAACCTTTTCCTTTTGTGGGTTTTTAAAAGTCACCCAATTTTGTGGGCAAAAATAATATTTCAGTGTTTGCTTTTTGTGAATGTGGCCCAGATTTTCTTTTGGGTTCTTTCTTTTTCTTTTCTTTTCTTCCTTTTTCTGGGAGTTCTTTGTGTATTAGGAAGATTAGGCCTTGTTTTTCATATGAATGACAAAAATTTTTTTTTCCATTTGACATTTAAAAATTTAGCACATAGTAGTCTTTTCATTTTCATGCAAAAGGTTTAAAAATGTAGTAGGACATGTTAGTCTCTTTCTGTATGCTCCTGGATTTCGAAAAGGGTTATCTGGAGAGAGCATACCTTGTGCCTCTGCAAACCCGTTGGTTCTGGGAGCCCAGAACTGTGCTGTGTGCGGTCCTGACCATGCACCTGCTCCAGGTCACGGAGGGCACTGCAGCTCCTTGGGTTGGCTGCCTTCTCCTTTTCTTTTTGTTGAGCTTTGTTTCGTCGGAACAGAAGCGCTGTAAATATCTCACAAATCTATTTCAGAGGGAACGGAATTAGGAGTGGGCTTATGTCGGGAAAACAATACTACCAGGCCTCAGAATTCTGCACCCTCTCTGCCCCCTCCTGCCTAACCCCCGGGAAGGCTCGCTTCGGGCTGCAGTGTGCAGACCGGCCACAGTGGGCAGCACGGCCCAGTGGCAGGTGGTATGCCCCACGCACGAGGGGGTCTTGAGCACACTGCACATGCTTTCGACTGCACTGACCACAGCTCAGTAACTTACAAACGACGTCCTACAGAAGCAGATCCAGTCAACCTCCCTCAGAAAGGAAGAATGCATGTGGACAACGTGTCTCACTCTTATACTCAAGCGATCCCCACTCCTCGGCCTCCCAAAGTGCTGGGATTACAGGCATGAGCCGCCGCGCCCAGCCTCAGAATTTCATTCCTTTTGAAAGCTCAGCAATATTCCACGAAATGTGTATACCACGTTTTGTTTATCCTTTCAGCTGCTGATGGACATCTGGGTTATTTCCACCTTTGGGCCCTTGTAAATAGCTGCTGTGACTGCTGCTATGAATGCTGGTGTCCACGTATCTGCTTGAGTCCCTCCCTCCAGCCACTGGAGTGCACACCTGGTAGTGGAATTGCTGGGTCTTATGGTAATCCTTGTTTAACTTCCGGAGAAACTGCCAAACTTCTTTTATTTTTAAACAGGAGATTTGTTTTTTCTCACTCAGGATCCTGGGCACACATCAGCTTCCTCATTATTTCCCTAGGCCAATGAGCAGGATTTTCCCAGCCTCTTCTCCCCATTGCATCACCTTTCCAAGGTCTGGTACCTCACACAAACCCGAGGCCGCACCCCATGAAGGAGAGGACATGTGGCATTTGCTCATGGATCTGTCTTCTCCTTATGCTGACTTTGCAACAGTCTTTGACCCAGCAGCCCGCCTCTTCCTTCTAGAACCACTTTCCACTTTTATTTCCTCCATCGTTTCTCCATCTCTAACAATGTAAGTTCTGTGAGGACAGACATTTTCTTTCTTGTTTTCTATTGCAGCCTCCCAGCACAAAATGGTACCTGGCACACAGTAGGTGCCTAGAAATATTTGGTGAATAAGAGAAAGTGCTAAATCCTTTCTATACATTGTCTCATTTAATGCTCATAACAACTCTGTGAGTGGATAATTATCCTATTTTATACTCAAAAACAGGACCAGAGAGTTCAAGTAATTTCCCTAAGGTAACATAGCTAGTGAAATTCCTATGCTATATGTGTCATCCAAACTATAATAGAACAAGCCTGCACCACCGTCCCTGAAGAAAGCTGTTACTCCTCCAACTGCCCACTGGCTGTTCTGGAAAACCCCAGGAATGCTGCCCCCGCAATGGGTGGGTTCCTCCCTGTGTCCTGGGTCTATACTCAAAGGTTCCCATCCTGTCCCAAAACTGTCCTCCTCTGTGCCCAGAGGAAGGGACCTGGTTCTCCCTTGACTACTGTATCCTCAGCAAGGACCTTCTCCTTTTTAACTTTTTTTCTTTTCTTTCTTTTTTTTTTTTTTGAGATGGAGTCTCGCTCTGTCACCCAGCCTGGAGTGCAGTGGCACACTCTCAGCTCACTGCAACCTCCACCTCCAAGGTTCAACCAATTATTATGCCTCAGCCTCCCAGGTAGCTGGGATTACAGCCCCCCACTACCACACCCGGCTATAGTTTGTATTTTTAGTAGAGACCGGGTTTCACCATGTTGGCCAAGCTAGTCTCGAACTCCTGATCTCAGGTGATTCACCTGCCTTGGCCTCCCAAAGTGCTAGGATTACAAGCATGAGCCACCATGCCCAGCCAAGGACCCTCTCCTTTATGTCCCACAGCAGCACGGAGGTCAGGCAGTGACATTTAATAGAACTTTATTCATAGTTTGAGTCTAATGAAAGCACAAAACTGAAAAAAAAAAAAAATGACAAACATCCTTGGGCTCAGATCCATCCCAGGGCTCCTGGTTGGGCCACCCTGGCCCCGCAACCAGCCTGGCCCCGCAACCAGCCTGGCCCCACAACCAGCCTGGCCCCGCAACCAGCCTGGCCCCTAGTGCTCTTACAAGCCAAGAAGCTCACCCACCTCCCCAACACACCCCAAGCATCCCCCTCGTGTTAGACCACTCGGCCTGTCATAACAAATTACTACAGACTGGCCGCTTAAGCAATGGAAATGTATTTCCTGGAGGCTGGTTCTGGAGGCTGGATGTCTAAGATCAAAGTGTTGGCAGGAATGGATTCTTCTCAGGCCCCTCTCCACAGCGTGTAGATGCCGCCTTCTGCCTGTCTTTGCGTGGTCGCCTCTGTGTGTGTATCTGTGTCCTGTCTCATCTGCTTATAAGGACATAGTCACATTAGATCAGGGACCACTCTGACAACCTCATTTTAACTTAACTGACTCTTTAAAATCTCCACTTCCAAATGCAGTTACATCACGAGGTACTGCCAGCTAGAACTTCAATATATGAATCTGCAGGGTAGGGGGACTAGCCAGCCCACAGCGACTCAGCGGAGAAGTACGTTTCCCCTTTCCCGGGAGTGTAGGGGACTCTGACCTCCTGTCGCTGCAATCTTGTTGGCCTCTTCCAAAGATGACTGCCAGTGGCTCTATTCATTTGTTTCTCCTTAGCTGGTCGGGGAAATTCTCGAGTCACATGGCTCTGTCTGAAACAATGGGTGTCTGGTGGGGGATGATGGGCTAAAAAGCCCACAAAACTGTAAAGCTGCACAATTCTGTATTTCTAAAATATTTCCAGAGAATATCAAATAGGAGATGATGTGGAAAGCGGGGAAGGGTCAAGAGACAGGTTGCTGAAAATAGAAGCCCATCCTTAGTCCGGAATTCTGCTTATCCTAGAGGCTAAGCCTCGCATTTCAGTCCTGTGGATGGAGCTGTTGCCCATCCTATGCGAATAGAGTACCTGGCTTCGTGGGTATCAATCCAGGACCACAAAGCATAGCTTTCTTTCTCTCCTGGAACCATAAATTGAGGTCTGTTCTGTACTCGTCTGTGCGCCAGGTCTTGGCAGCCTTCTCCGGACCTTGGGGCTCTTTGAGTACTTACAGTCTTTGTTCAAATAAGCAGTCTCCTGATGGCTGGCCCAGATGTGGAACCCACATCTGGAAGCTATCCCTTGTCTTGGCTCAGGCATTCAGGCTTAGGCGATGTGTGTTTCAGGTACAACCACACCCTGCCTCTTGGTCTAAACATAAGGGCCTGTGCAGGGCAGAGGTCTTGGAGGCTGGCGGCTGGCTTGGAGACAATGCGTTAGGTTAAATTCTAATGGGCAGTCATTTGGAAATATACAGGGACCCTGTGCCAGTGGCATCATGCTGTATTCCTATCTTACCATCCTTCCCTGTTTTTTCTCGGCAGGGCTCAAAGTGCCAGGCCTGCCACAAGCACCCAGCGAGCGACTTCCCTTATCTCTCTGCAGCTTGCTGGTGGGGCATCTTGGCTTGGCCTAGGGTGGGGAGTGGTTATCCCAACCTCAGACTGGGTCTTCCAGTTGGGAGTTTATAGCTGAGATGTATGGTGCAGGCATGAGGGAGAAATAGCCCTGCATCACGAAGTGCTGAGTTTAGGGGGGTTCCTATACTTAAGGAAAACCGTGCCACAAAGCCCCAAATGCAGCACAGCCTACTTCAGACCCACAGCATTTTTCCGAGAAAGGAAATACCCTGTTCACCATCACCAGGAAGAGCAAGGACCGAGAGGGGTTTACGTGCAGGAAGGAGGGTGGCTTTGCTGGGAGTTCGTCTGAGTAAATACTTGTTTCAGGAGCTTGTGTCAAGCAGTTAGTGCCTGGTGATAGATTTTGAGTATGACAGGTCCAAGGAACCAGGATCCTCACTGATCCTGTCTGACCTGACCTAGGAGAGATTTTTTTTTCCCCTTGAATCAACTTAAAATTTTCTCAAGTAGAAAATTTAAAAAATACAAATAAAGGGAAAAAAATAATTCCTCAAATCTCTACATCATAGATGGCCACTGTTCACACTTTGGCTTGTATACTACTGCAATAGACTGAATGTTTATGCTGCCCCCAAATCCATATGTTGACATCCTAACCCCCAGGTGATGGCATATGGGAGGCGATCAGGTCATGAGGCGGAGCCTGCACAATTGATATTCATGCCCTTGTAAAAGAGACCCCCCCAGACAGCTGTCTTGGCCCTTCTACCACGTGAGACAGAGTGAGAAGAGCTGTCTGTGAACCAGAAAAAGGGCCCTCACCAGACACCAAATCTGCTGGCACCTTGATCTGGGACTTCTCAGCTTCTTAGACGATGAGAAATACATTTCTGTTGTTTATAAGTCACCTAGTGTATGGTATTTTCTTATAGCAGCCAGAACGGACGAAGATAACTGCCAACCTTTCTCTTATATGTATGAATAAACACTTCTCAAAATAATGACACGGAATTACTCTGAAATATTATTTCCTAACCTGCTTTTCACTTCACAGATGGTAATAATTTTCTTTTCTTTTCTTTTCTTTTTTTTGATATGGAGTCTAGCTCTGTCACCCAGGCTGGAGTTCAGTGGCATGATCCTGGCTCACTGCAACCTCCGCCTCCCGGGTTTAAGTGATTCTCTTGCCTCAGCCTCCCGAATTGCTGGGATTACAGATATCCACCACCACACCCAGGTAATTATTGTGTTTTTAGTAGAGACTGGGTTTCACTATGTTGGCCAGGCTGGTCTAGAACTTCTGACCTCAGGTGACCCACCTGTCTCGGCTTCCCAAAGTGCTGGGATTACAGGAGTGAACCACCACGCCCAGCCACGATAATAATTTTTCATGTGAAAAGTGGTCTTGTCAGAATCACTGCTGCCTCTTTTTTGGGGGACTCAAAATCTGTGGAGACAATTTTAGTTGTCATAATAATGAGGGGTGGGAGTGGTGGCAACGTGCAAATGCCATTTAGAAGGCAAGAGAATGAAAAATTAGATGTCCTCCAAAGCTCGAGTCCAGCCCCAGTTTTGAACATCCTAATGGACATTCATACAGGTAAAAAAAATTATAATGATTTGAACCCCAAACCTAACTTCATTTTGCATACATGCACGAAGTTTTTTGGTGTGGTTTTAGTATACACTAAATTTTCCAGCAATGCAACTAATAGTGTGTTTAGACCTTTTCCTGTGAAATGTTGACTCGACCGCCTGGAGAATCTCATCAGCAATGGCAATACCAGTGACAGCAGCTCAATCAACATCACAGCATGACACCACTTGTATCTACCTGTGTGGTGGTCAGTTTATCTGTGATGGCTATACATACAGGTGAATATACTTATTTAGCCTTCTGTTTCCAAACATCATATAAATAAAGTGTCTACATTTAATGGAACATTGTCTTATTCCTACTAAATCTCAACTTATTTAAAAGTAGACTCAAGCAGCTGACTGCTTCATTGCATCTTCAAATGTAGTTGTGCCTAAAAATTGCAAACTGACACTGATCTCTTGGCAATGCACACTTCTTCTAAGCTCTGTCTTCTGCCTCTGGGGCTGGAAACCTCCCATCTTGCCTCACTTGAGGGTCTGCCAGTAGGAGACACTGGCTTCTGGTTCCTCCTGGATCTTATGGTATGAAGGATGGCAGCCACAGCCTGGCTACCAGTGACTCTGAGTAACACCATTTCTGTTTTTGCTTCTCCAGTTCTCAGGGGGCAGTCATTCCCTGTAGTTACTAATCCTGGAAAACCCTACCTTCATCAGTTTGCTCTTCCAGCCTTTCCAAAGCCTTTGTAACCAATTCTCTGTATTAACTTTCCTCTGAAATACCTAGAGTAGTTGTTTTTGTGATTGGACATATATGCACAAAAAATACCTAGGTTTTATTCTATTTGAATTGTGTATATTATAGTCAGGCCATTATGTACATTCTTTTAAAAATTATGCACCTGAGTAAATATATTATCTGTGAATTTAATTTCGTAACAAAAGAGGGGCATTACAAAATATGTATTACTATTAAAAAGAGGTGTTGAGCTTGACAGAGTTGAAAACCACTATGTCATCCTTTTTAGTGACTTCCTTTATCTTCTTCCTTTTTAGTGACTTCCTTTATCTTCTTCCACCTTCCCTGCTCACATGTCATGCCCCCATTTATACTGTATTAGTCACTTGTTGCCTTCCTCCACCAAAAGATAAGCTTTATGAGGGCAGCCATTTAATCTGTTGCATTCACCCTAGACTACTGAACTACTGACTATCTGACTATCTGAATATGAATCTGAATATACTACTGACTATCTGAATATGATAACTACTCAATAGATACCAAATCAGTACTTGCATATGTTAATTACTCAATGAATATTTTTAAAATAGATGGATGAATCTTTCAGATCTTGGCTTTGACATTATTTCCTCCTGTAAATCTTTCCTGACGTGCCTTGATCAGATGAAATGTCCATCCTTGTGAATAAAATGATAACAGAATTGTGGATGAGAACCAAAAAACAAACAGTTAACACATAGTATCCGATCAGATCGTAGAGAGGTTATTAGAGTCCAAACAAATGATGAAGGAAATTGGTTACAATATGGGTAGGGGCATATCTACCCAACTCAGGTAGTAAAGAGGTGAAAGGGGTTTGATTAAAAAGTGGATAAAATAGAAACATGATGCGCACTGGTTGAAGACTAAATCCCAGTTGAAAAGCGTGGCTTTGGGTTTCTGGTTGATGGAATTGGTTCAGTA
Organism: Colobus angolensis palliatus; assembly: GCF_000951035.1. Classification (NCBI taxonomy): domain Eukaryota; kingdom Metazoa; phylum Chordata; class Mammalia; order Primates; family Cercopithecidae; genus Colobus; species Colobus angolensis. The sequence continues at coordinate 1,137,729 of NW_012117032.1, read as the reverse complement.
TATTCACCCATGCTTGGGTAGGGTCAATCTAAGAGTGCCCATGCCCACATCCCACTCAATCTCTGACCAATAAGTAATTTCACTGTAGTCCTGAAACTTCATCCCAGTCTTATCAGTGCTGTCCCAAGTGATAAGAATCTGTCCTCTCTACTTAAGTAGCTTTACACTTCTAAGATTATATTAACATAAGTAGAGAAAAGGTGAAGGAGAACAAACCTGTGGTATTAATATTTTGCATTAAGTTTATTGATAAGTTTTATAATCAGGATAATCTACATAATAAATAAGGGGTAGAAACAATATACATTTGAAGCTCTGATATATCAATTTTGGGATTTCAATTTGAAATACATCATTGGTATTAGAACTGCAATTTTAATTCATAAAGTATAAGAGAATTTGATTAAATTTTAAAGCAGTATTTGAATGTTTAAGAAAAACTGACCTGAAATAAGTATGGTGTGTGTGCCTGTAATCCCATCTACTCAGGAGGCTGAGGCAGGAGGATCACTTGAGCCCAGGAGTTTGAGGTCAGCCTGGGAAACATAGCAAGACCCTGTCTATAGAAAAATCTAAAAAAGAAAAAGAAAATAAAAACTGGCTCACTATGTTTATAAGTTTGATTTGCAAGAGTTTCTTAAGAGTTTAGAAGATTTCATTTTGTAAATCTGTCCAGTCAGGCATTAAAAATGTTTAAAAGAACATAATTATGTTTGTAAGTTGTATTTAATTTTTTAGAAGACTTTGACTATTAAGCTTAAGTTAATTTAAGATTAATCAAAGAATAAGTGAATATCATATTTCTCATTTTTGGACAAAAATTACTAGATTTATAACTAGGATACAATTTGTAAATTAAACATAAGAGTGTAAGAATATTTACATTTAAAATTTTATTACTTTAATAAATTAGTTATTAATTTTAATAATTATAATAAATAGACCTATCTGTTTACAAACTCTCTGCAATATAAAAATAACTCAGAAAATACTCCCCAAAGAACATTAGAATTTTTTGTTTAATTTTCCATCTCCCCAGTTTGTCTCTAAATTCTTTAATTTTCCTAGAAAAAGCAATTCTCTTTGTGTCAAACGTATTTTTAGGTTCTTTGTGTAATTGATCCTCTCCATTAATACACAATAATCCAGTTTTTACCACTGATGTGGTTTGTCTGTGTCCCCACCCAAATCTCATCTTGAATTGTAGTTCCTACAATCCCCACATGTCATGGGAAGGACCCAGTGGGAGATAATTGAATAATGGAGCGGTTACCCTCACACTGTTCTTGTGATAGTGAGTTCTCATGAGATCTGATGTTTTTATAAGAGGCTTTTCCCCCTTTGCTTGGCCCTTCTCCTTCCCGCCACCATGTGAAGGAGGACATGTTTGTTTCCCCTTCCACCATGATTGTAAGTTTCCTGTGGCCTTCCGAGTCCTGCAGAACTGTAAGTCAATTAAACCTCTTCCCTTTATCAATTACCCAGTCTCGGGCAGTTCTTCACAGCATGTGAAAGTGGACTAATACACCTACTTATTGTACCATTGGTCTTCTATGATCCTGAATTAACAATAACATTGCCTTAAGCCTGCAACAATTAGATGCATATAGGCAGTCTTCACACCTTCCCTTAAATTCTGTTTTCCTTCAAGAATACCTGGTAACTTCTTCTAGCAATATGGCAGTCAGGTACACAATGACTGTCCTGACTGGAACAACTAAAATGGTTTTTAAAAAATTTTAAACCAAATTTTCTAAATGATTATAAGTGAGGAATACACCAAGTCTAAAAATAAAATAAAAGCAAGACCTCTGGGAGGTTAATAAGTTCCAAAGCTAGCTTTTCCTCTAAGGGTTTCACCAGGTCTTGAGATTTCCCTTTGCAAGTACATTGGTTGTAGGGGGACGGAGATAAAGCCCAGATTCTGCCCAAAGGGGGAATATAATAGGAGACCCCCATATATAGCTTGGACTTATACTACATATGAGTGAGACATAAACCCCACTGCACAGAAATTTTATAGCAAAAAAGTTCCTTCTCTCAGCCTTGCTGACAGATGGAGAAGGAAAAAAATCTATCCCTTGAGAATTTGCAACCATATGCCAGCCCTCATGCAATATTTTATCTTAACTAACCACTTGTGTGATCTGGATAATACCAAGCAGACTTTAAATTAAAATCCTTTTTTTGTAGCATCTCCAGATGATTCATAGAAACAAGCGATCTTTCTAAAAAAAAATAATTTAATTCATTTCTGCGAGAATTCCCACAGATAAAGTTGCAAAAAATATAAGCAGCTTAAAAAAATATGAAATTTATGAGGAATCAAGATACTATGAATGAGAAGAGGGAGAAACAACAGATAGTAGAAATAGATCTTTTAAAAGTTTACATACTTATTTTCAGATAAAGAATACTCATTATCTACATCTAATGTGTTCTTTTAAAATTAGAGATTTATAATCTCATGTAGATTTCAGGAAAAAAATTAAATAGAAGCTTGGAAATTTGAACAGGAACATATGGATTTAAAAACAAATTAAATCTAGTAGGTCTTCAATAAATGAAAATTATAACAATTATATATATATTACATTATAGCAATTTTATATATATATACTTTTTTTTTTTGAGACTGAGTCTTGCTCTGTCACCCAGGCTGGAGTGCAGTGACATGATCTCGACTCACTGCAAACTTCACCTCCTGGGTTCACGTGATTCTTTTGCCTCAGCCTCCCGAGTAACTGGGATTACAGGTACCCATCACCACGTCTGGCTACTTTTTGTATTTTTAGTAGAGATGGGGATTCACGATGTTGGCCAGGCTTGTCTTGAACTTCTAACTTCAAGTGATCTGCCTGCCTAGGCCTCCCAAAGTGCTGGGATTATAGGGGTGAGCCACAGCGCCTGGCTGCAATTATATTTTTTAGAAAGATCAGCAGACTAACTAATTAGGTACAGCTAACTCTCATGTTTCTTAACTGGAAGATGGGTGTGCAACAATTTAGAATGCAGTCTAGGGAAATAAAGATCAATGGATGAATGGATAAAATGTGGTAGCCGGGCATGGTGGCTCACACCTGTAATCCAAGCACTTTGGGAGGCCAAGGCAGGTGGATCACCTGAGGTCAAGAGTTCAAGACCAGCCTGGCCAACATGGTGAAACTCCATCTCTACCAAAAATGCAAAAATTAGCCAGGCACGGTGGCACGTGCCTGTAATCCCAGGTACTTGGGAGGCTGAGGCAGGAGAACCACTTGAACCTGGGAGGTGGAGGTTGCGGTAAGCCAAGATCACGCCATTGTATTCCAGCCTGGGCAACAAGAGCAAAACTCTGTCTCAAAAAGAAAACAAGAAAGATAAAAAAGAAAATATGGTATTAATATAAATACACAATGGAACACTATTTGGCCATAAAACAATAATGAAATCCTGTCATTTGCAACAACATGGATGGAACTGGAGGCCATTATGTTAAGTGAAATAAGCCAGGAACAGAAAGACAAATATTGCATATTCTCACTCATATGTGGGACCTAAAAATGTTGATCTCATGGAGGTAGAGAGTAGAATGATAGTTATGAAAGGCTGGGAAGGATGTGCGTGGGGAGAGGAAGGAGGGAGGAAGAGAGGTTGGTTAATGGGTTCAAATATACAGTGAAATAGAAGGAATAAGTTCTAACGTTTGATAGGAGGGTAAAGTGACTATAGGTAACAATCATGTATTATATATTTCAAAATAGCTAGAAGAGAGAACTTAAAGGTGTTCCCAACACATAGAAATGATAAATACTCAAGGTGAGAAATACCCCCAAAACCCTGACTTGATAATTACACATTCTATGCATGTAACAAAATACCACTTGTACTCTATAAATATGTATCAATTTTATTTTTTAAATTTTTTAAATTTAAATTTAATTTTTTTTTGAGACAGTCTTGCTCTATCACCCAGCCTGGAGTACAATGGTGCAATCTCGGCTCACTGCAATCTCTGCCTCCTGGATTCAAGAGATTCTCCTGCCTCAGCCTCCTGAGTAGCTGGGATTACAGGCGCCTGCCACCATGCCCAGCTAATATTTGTATTTTTAGTAGAGACGGGATTTCACCGTGTTGGCTAGGCTGGCCTCAAACTCCTGACCTCAGGTGATCCACCCACCTTGGCCTCCCAAAGTGCTGGGATTACAGGCGTGAGCCACTGTACCCAGCCTAAATTTTTTTTTTTTTAAATCAGGCAACATACATAAGATTGAGTATGTATTCTCTTCATAGTAATAATACACTGTAAATGCATAACAGAAATGTAACTAGAAAAATCCCAAATGTTGGAAAATTAAGCAACATGTTTCTATAACTTGTGGTTTAAAGAAGAAATTACAAGGGAAATTACAAAAAATGATGTAGAAAATACAAAGCAAAGGTTAAGAAAGATGGTGTACAACATGAGAATGTTTAATATGTGTCTAATCTGAGTCCTTAAGTAGAAAGCAAGAAGAATGAAGAATAGATAGCATTTAAAAAAATTGCTGAAAAATTTCCAGAAGTTTTTGAAATATACAAATCCTGTATCCATCATAATAGAGTTAAAGAGTAGCAAAGGAAAGGAGAAAATCTTAAAAGCAGCTAGAGAGACAAAAGAAAGATCACCCATAGCAAAGTGATCATTTGACTTACAGTAGTAATTTCTTAGTCACAATAATAGAAGCCAGAAGACAGCAGAATAAGTAGTCAATATGTGAAATAATTAAAATATCTTATAAGAAGAAGACCAAAACAAAGACATTTTAATATAAATAGAAACATACAGAGTTTATCATAAAACAACAACAAATCTCTGACTAAAGGAAATTCTAAAGGATTTATTTCAAGCCAAAGGAAAGTGACTTCACTTGATTGATAATACTATCTAATTTTTGTTATTGTTGTTGTTGTTGTTTTGAGATGGTGTCTCGCTCTGTCACCCAGGCTCACTGCAAGCTCCGCCTCCTGTGTTCACGCCATTCTCCTGCCTCAGCCTCCCTAGCAGCTGGGACTACAGGTGCCCACCACGCCTGGCTAATTTTTTTGTATTTTTAGTAGAGAAGGGATTTCACCGTGTTAGCCAGGATGGTCTCCATCTCCTGACCTTGTGATCTGCCCACCTCAGCCTCTCAAAGTGCTGGGATTACAGGCATGAACCACCACACCTGGCCTAATAATATCTAATTTGTAGGGAAAGGTAAGGATTAAATAATGGGAAAGAATAAAATATAAGTGGGGAGGAGCATGACTATAGTTAAAGCTTTCTAAAGTCCTCAACAGGAGCATAAAGTTATTAATTAACTTTAAATTTTGTTGGCATGCTTGTTCATACTAGAGTAACCATTAAACAAAAGGACATATTGCATCATAATTTCCAAATAAGTGGAGGTAGGAGGAATGAAATAACAAAAAGAAAAAAAAAAGAAACATTTTAAAGAAGGAAAGAATGAAAAAACTACAAAATAGTAGAACAAATAGTACATAATAAGATGTGGATAAAAATCCAGTAATCACTATAAATCTAAAAGAACTAAACCTCCTGGTAAGAAGGAAAAATTGTGTAGCTGGATTTTTTTTTAAGTCCAGGTGTATGCTGTTTAAGAGACATGTCTTAAGCATAAGAGTACAGGAATATTAAAAGTCAAGAATGAAAAAAATCATATGCCAAGGCAATGCTAACCAAAAGAGAAATCAAGTAGTGACATCAATATTAACATCAGACTAAGTAAACTTTAAGGCAAAAAGCGTTACTAGCACTAAAGGTTGTGACACAATGAATGATAAAAGGTACAATTTTCCAGAAATATGTAACAGTTCTCAATTTGAATGGAACTAATAGCAGACTCTCAAACACACATAAATCAAAAATTGACAGCTCTACAAAAGAAGCTACCGAATTCGCCATCTCTGTGGGAAACCTTAACATACCAATTTTGGTAAATATTCCATAGACTGTACTCTTTAATCACAATTCAATAACTTAAAAACCTTGTGCATTTGGAAACTTACATAAAACACTTTAAATCTGTTCATGTATTAAAAAAAAAATCATGATGGAAATTAGAAAATATTGGAGCTAAACTGTAACTGAAAGTTACACATCAAAATTTGTCAGGTGCAGCTAACATGATACTCAGAGAACAATTTATAGTTCCAGATGTTTGCATTAGGAAAGAAGAAAATCTAAAATGTAATAAGCCTAAGAGGCAACTGAAGAATTCCCAACACCCCCCCTCCAAAAATAGCAGAATAAGCCTAAAAAGGGAAGAAATACAATAAAGGTTAAAGTAGACATTAATGAAGTAGGAAATATATATGGTGAGGTTCAACAAAGCTGAAAGTTTTTTCCAGGGGCCAAAACTCCAAAATAAACATCTAGCAATATTAGTCAAGAAGAAAAGAAAACAAACACAAATAAATACTAATAGGAATTTAAGGATTATAACTACAGATACCGTGGAGGTTGAACAGATAGTGGAGATTATGGAACAACAGTAATTGGTTATGTTGTCAGTGACCTTGAGTAAGTCTATTTTCTCCTTTATAAAATGTTTGAATTAGCTCTGATCTCAAATGTGTCTGAAAGCAGTGCTTCTCACAATTCAATGGGGATTTCATTAAAATGCAGATTCTGACTCAGTGAATCTGGAGTGGGACCTGAGAATCTGCATTTCTAACAAGGGCCACCCCGCCCCCATCCCTGGTGATGTAGATATTGCTGGTCCATATTTGAGTCGCAAGGCCTTTAGGCGCCATCATCCTTTACGTCGGTATCACTGTCTTTTTAGACAGGTTCCACCCTGTATTTTGTGTTGTGTTTTTGCAACATTCACTCCCAACTTCCCAAATTTCTTCCCATGCCACCCAGACCTAGTAAAGCTAAGATTCATCAGAGTCAAAACCTTAAATAACCTTTAAGAAGCAGAACAAAAAATAATATAAAACAACCCCAGGACCCTCTAATTTTGCTACAAGCTGTAACTAAAAGGACACCATTGCTAAAAAAGGACACCTACCATTAAGTCCCCTTCTTTCTTTTGTTTTGTTTTGTTCTGTTTAGATGAGCTGATTTACTCCCTATTATGGGAAATGGGTGAATTGAAAACTGTCATATAGACACAATAGGTACCAATACTTGACTTACAATGATATACAATTGCATAATGCATTCATTGATGAAAACACTGTGACAATTTTCTTTTTAACTATATAAGTGGAATTTCTATTTGTCTCGACGCAGTGTTTCTGAGGCTTATCTTAATTATCCCGACATCATTAGCAGTTGAATAAAAAGTCAGTTTGATGTGCAGTGTGGAAGAAAAAGTCTCCACAATAAAGCCTTCTAAAGCATGAACTTTAACTTCAGACTCCCTTTGTGTAAGTCAAGGAGAAATTGATTAAGTCATTTTGCTTAAGTGCACAAAATGAGAATTTTCTCTTACTCACAATCCCTAACAATAATAAGGGTTGTCATCTTTAATATTGAAGCCCAAGGCTAGAGGAGAAACGGTATTTATGTACACATATGTACAACCTGGCAAATATTAGCCATCTGTTCCCACATACCTGGAACCAAGCAGAAAAATAAAATAGGTTGCTCTGGCTATCCCAGAAAAGGGGTAAGGAGAATTTTTAAATGAAACATGACATAGTCACTGGCATGGCGGTCACCTGAGTGTCTTTTTTCTTGCTGCTGATGATGATGCTGTTTGCCATGTCCCCCTCCAGCCTGGGCTGGGGATGGATAAGCAAGAGGAGATATTTGGTGGAGGTTAGGACTGTCATTGGAACATTAAAGGCAAGAGGCCTGTGGAAGTACCCAGTTATTTATGCCATCTTCAGATGGGTTCTAATTAGCTGTGCCTCAACACAAAATTCAACCCGAAACCAAGTAAGCCATTTACCAACCAAAGTGCCAGCGTTCTTGCTGGTATGCACCATGAATCAAATGCACTGTGAAATCTGAGTGTGAGACCCGGGGCTGGGACCACAGAGCACTCAGCTATTGAGAGCACAGTTTTCTGGTACTCTCCTTTCTGGTCATGGAATCCCAGCAGAGACACAGTTACGAAGGGCTGGACAATATGTCTATCACCAATAATATCTATATCCCAGGGTAGGTGGGAAACCGCCATCAAAACAGAGAAATAGACAAGTCATTTCTTCAACCTGTGTTTTCAAAACCCTAGCACCTCTCTATAAGCTTTTCCAAGGAAATCTAATCTCATATTGAATATTGGGGACTTTTTCGATATCTGGTTAAGAAACAGTCATGCGAGCACATTCCCTCGTCAGACTCTTCTGGCTCTCTGTGAGGTAGGATTGCTCTCACCCTTTCACAGGTGAGCCGTGAGATTCAGACAGGTTCAATAAGAGAGCCAAGGCCCCAGGAATTGGGTCAGCCTCTTCATTCAAACCCAGGTCTCTCAAACTCCACAGCTCCACATAGCTACCCAACACAGCCACGCAGAGATGGCTCTGCTCTTACAACTGCCAGGGGTCTTGGAGCACAAGTGAAAAAAATCGTACTTTCGACAAATTGCTCTACTCAATCATGCCTAGGGAGTAAACCTGTTCTTTCCCAGAGGTGTGGATTTTGTGTGAAACAATCTAGTCACTGAAAGCTGTTGCACATAATCATCTGTGACTCTTTCTAGGGTTCATGAGAGGACAGAAGCTGTCTGTCTTGCTCACACTTACATCACATGGCCAGAACAATTCCTAACACTTAGTTTGCACTCAACAGGTATCTGTGACTATTGGCTCAAGAGCTACCTATTCAAAGATTTTGTTAATTCTTGGATGAATAAATGAGAGTTCAGGAAAGAACCAGAAAGTGTGATGTCATCCCAAGGGTCTGGATTATACCTCATTCTTGGAAGATCCATTCTGGGACAGATTGGATACTCTTATGTATACGGTAGGCCTGGGGGTACGAGATTGTTCTCTAGTGCGTTCAATTAGACAACAAAATTAGGAACATGTGAAAGTCAATTGTTCAGTATTTTTACCTCTTTTTTTTGTTGTTGTTTTGTTTTGTTTTTTTTATGGAGTCTCACTCTGCCACCCAGGCTGGAGGACAGTGGGGTGATCTCGGCTCACTGCAACCTCCACCTACTGGGTTCAAGCGGTTCCCATGGTTCAAGTGATTCTCGTGCCTCAGCCTCCCAAGTAGCTGGGACTATAGGCGTGTCCCACCACACCTGGCTAATTTTTATATTTTTAGTAGAGACGGGGTTTTACTATGTTGGCCAGGCTGGTCTTGAACTCCTGACCTCAAGTGATCTGTCTGCCTCGGCTTTCCAAAGTGCTGGGATTACAGGCATGAGCCACTGTGCCTGGCCTATTTTTACTTCTTTTGAGAAGTGTTCCCTGAATAACCATACATCAAATTGATTGGTCCCTCACCTTCTCAACCTATTTACCAACTCACAAAGCATTTCTTGAACACTTTCAAGAGACCAGGCACTGTGGTTACAGAGGGGATTTAAAACCTCGACTCAGAGTGCCTCATGGTGAGCAGATAAGGAAACCAGGTAATATGATAGATTTCTGGTCAGGGTGGTAGAGGAATACATGCGAAACCTCCCCCTTCTAATGCTAAATATATATTTAACATGTTTATACATGGAAATGATACAGTATGTATTTGAAGGATTAAAATACAGTCACTAACTTAGCTTCCTGGGGATGTCAGGACAAGAGACCACAAATAGAGCAGCTTAAACAATACAAATGTATTGTCTCACAGTTCTCAAGGCTGGAAATCCAAGATCAAGGTGTCGGCAGGGTTGGTTCCTTCTGGGGGCTGTGAGGAAGGCCTGTCCGAGCTCTCTCCTGGTGTCTGGTGGTTCGCTGGAATCTTCAGCACTCCTTGACTTGTGGATGCACCACCCTGGTCTCTTACATTGCCTTCTCTCTGGGCATCTCTGTTTCCATAATTCCCCTTTCGGCAAGGACACCAGTCAAATCCTAGGGTCCATACCCATGACCTCATCACCCCACTGACCTCATTTTAATTTGATTACCTCTGTAGACTCTCTTTCCAAATAGGTCACATTCTGAAGTTGTCCTGGGAGTTATGACTTCAACATATCATTTTAAGGGACATCCAACGCATCAATTCAGCCCATAACAGTCACAGTAAAAACACAACAAAACAAAAACTAGATGCACATCTCTGTGGACCAGGAGTGGAGACCCCTGTGGTGAGCAGGGGCTGAAGCTGTGGGTGAGCAGCCTGGAAGCCAGCAATGGTGTGAGAAGCCAACCCTATGGAGGAAGGGGGCTGGACCGCCTCCTTGGACAGTGAGTCAATGCCAGGTGCCCTGCCTGCTGGAAACCCCAACCTGTGAGCATTCTCTGCCTGTGAAAAAGGCTAGAGAAGCTCCCCTCCCCCACTGCAAGGTTGCAGTAAGAAACAAGCAGTTTGCTGGGGTGGAAGGAGGCTCTAGACATGAACATGTATCTGCTGGAGCCCTGATGCACCCCAGAGAAGACTGCGCTGAGCTATTGTGGGCATGAATCCCAGATCTGACCTGTCCTCCTAGAAGGCTGCATGGGAGCACTCAGAAACTTCCAGATACAGGAGAGTAAATGGAGAAGGGCAAGGAAAGGCCCATGCAAGCAGAGTGTGCAAACACAACTTACCATACAACAAGTGGGAAAATCCAACAGCAGAACAAAAGAAAAAACCAACAAAGCCAATAGCGGAGGGGAAATCATGCCTCCCAAAATAGAAACCAGAGAACAACCAGGAAGGGACTTTCCCAAAGAGAAAGGAGGGGATGTCATTCATAAATAAGAACAAGTGTTTATGTCAGCAAATCAAAAGCCCAAAGATGTTATGTGAAATATATATGCATCGCCTCTCCCTTCTGACACTTCTGATAAAATAATAGTAAGGAAGTAAAAAGGAATAAATCCCTAAGGACAAAGAATAAGGAAGAAGACATCAGTAGGGATGTTCAATGAAATTTTTCAGGACAAAAATTAGATGGACAGTTGTCATTGACATGGCAGAACTGAGAAAGACGTAACCCGAAGTGCACTTAGAGAATGGTTTCTATAGTAAGAAGGTCCTGGCAAACCCCAGGAGGTCAGAGTATGGGGGTACCAGGAATGTCAGAGGGGCTGGGATACCCAGTTGAAAGCAGGGGCTTGCATGGGGAGTCAGAGAATCTTTAACCCTCTTCTGCTGTCTCAGACAGGGTGCTAGCTGCCAGCCACTGCTTCCTGGCAGGAGGCTTGAGTCTATTTTCTGAAGGAACTGAATTGGAGGAGCTTAGCTTAAAGCCATTCAAAAAATGGAGATGGGGATGAGGCTGAAAAGAGGGAGAGAATACCCAATGTTTGCCAATGGAATGGTCTCTTAGCCTGAGGGCAGGTCACAAGTAACCCACACCTTCTCTACTGTCCACTTTCAGGAGATGGGAAGATTTCTCCTTGTTGGATTCCCTGGATAGCTCTAGAGAAAACATCATTTAGGGGACCCTCAAGGAACCATTAACAGATTCCACCTTGCACACAGAGCTTCCGTTTAGTCTTTGATGGTCTTCAATGCCAGACAACTGAGGTTTTCCAAACACACCAAGAGAACCCTCAACACAAGGAGGCCCCAAGTAAACAACTGCAAAGTGGAACTCATGCCGGGAAGAAAGAACATTTGAAAAATAAAACCCCAAATGCTATCCTTAGAAGCAGGAAAGCATTGCAGTTCTAAAACAAGGATAAAATGCTAAAAAATTGTAACAATCAGAGATGAAGAATGTACCCTTGAAATTTAAAACAAATACAACACCAGATTTTTTAAAATTCACTGTAGGTATTGGTAGACAAAGCTGAGTAAATTAATATAAATGATAGAAAATATGAAAGCAAAAGAGACATGGGAGATTTCTGAAAGTCTGATTCATAGGGGTTTCAGAATGAAAGAACAGAGAAAATGGTCAGAAAAAATGATCACTGGGCACTTTCTAACACTGAGACATAAATCTCTAGACTGAAAGAGCTGACTGAGTATCAACACAGCAGAGGGAAAAGACCCACATCAAGGCACATTGCTGTGAACAATGGAAATAAATAAATGTCCCCAAAAGCTTTCCAAGGAGGGAAAAAAGCAGAGCATGGCATCAGACTTCTTGACACAGACTCTAGAAGATGAGGGAGCAATGTCTTCTAAATCTGGACAAAACAGGGGAATCTAGAATTTGGCTCTGTGCTAATCACATGTGAGGGCAAAATAGATTTTCAGGCACACTAGACTCAGGTCTCTATCTTCCTTTCCTTCTGTCATCAGAAGTGGATGATCAAGGAGCAAACCTGGTAAGATGAAGCCCTGGGAGCAGGCAAGACTGGTGGTGAACCAGGAACACGGGGAGGAGGATGGAGGAGCAGCGGGCCAACCTGGAGCAGGAGGATGAGGGTTTAAGGAGAGGGGGTTCTGGAAAAAATGGGGGGCTCCCTAGATATCTGAGGCTGTTCACCGCTAGGGTGAGAAAAGAGGCAGGTAGATGGCAGAGCTGACAGGGTATTTGAAACAAAGTAAGTCATAGATAGTCATAAGAATATGATTTAATTTAAAATAGTGATCCATCATTACAGATGATAGATGCCATCTGAAATGGCTAGATCAAGAACTTTAGCATTGAAGCGTATTACTTAGTGCTGTGCTGTGCAGGTAATTTCCAGAGCTGCAGCTGAAAGGGTTCAAAGTGGTTGCCTCGAGGTATGAGAACTGGAGTGTGGGAGGGGGCAAGGAGGGGGGAAAGAATCACTGTGATTTATTTCCAGCCTTTGGGCACTATTTGATTTTTAACTCCATGCATGTATGACTTTGATGAAAAATTTCAAACTAAAGGAAAACAACCCCAATGTGGTACATGCTACAGAAATGGGAGTGGAAAGACAGAAGTTCTGACTCCTATGTGGTGAATGGGAGGGTTGGTCACAATTGTGTGACGCCATACTTCAACCCACTTGTGGTTTCATTCATTCATTCACTCTTCTACAGTACACCAGACACTGTTGGAAGTGCAGGGACTACATCAGTGCATAAAGAGACCTGGATAGTTTCTCTATTTCTCTTGCCATTTTCCCCATCTGGGAACAACTTGTGCTTATGTGTCCTTCCTCTTGAATCTCCACATAGCACTTTGAACAATGCTCTACTGACATAGCCAGGAAATGCTGATGAAATTAGTCAATGAATGAATGAATCATGCCACCTGTAGAATCCATGTGAACAGGCAAGCAGCCATGAGAATAAAGAGAATTTTCTGGATTTGAAGTATAAGAAATTTCACCTCTAATCAAATGATCATAAATTTAGGGAAAATTTAGAAATCCAGTATCCCAGACAGAAAGATCCTGGATCTCTTCTTAGATCACGAACTATATATTCTTGGTTGTCACTTTATCAATATGGCAAAAGTTTTATCCATAATGGGACTAATGATAACATCTCACAGCATTTTTTTTTTTGAGACGGAGTCTCGCTCTGTCGCCCAGGCTGGAGTGCAGTGGCGAGATCTGGGCTCACTGCAAGCTCTGCCTCCCGGGTTCATGCCATTCTCCTGCCTTAGCCTCTGGATTAGCTGGGACTACAGGTGCCCGCCTCCTGGCCTGGCTAGTTTTTTTGTATTTTTTAGTAGAGACGGGGTTTCACCGTGTTAGCCAGGATGGTCTCGATCTCCTGACCTTGTGATCCGCCCGTCTCGGCCTCCCAAAGTGCTGGGATTACAGGCTTGAGCCACCGCGCCCAGCCAAGCATTGTTATAGGAATCATTTGAGACAGTGCTTTGTAAACTATAGAGCTCTATAAACATTTTAATTACTTTATCCTTGGAATTATAAGTCAATTTTGCCTATTTCTTTTAGAATAGTGGGAGCTTAGAACCATGGCGCTCATGGAGTCCATCCTCTCATTTGGTAGAAGACGAGACTGAGGACTAGAGAGGGGCAGTGGGTTACCCAAGATCACACAGCCAGGCTGCAGCAGTGTTGAGACTGGGATCCACACTACTGAGTTTGGCATACCTTCTTGTAAGACAACTCAACCCAATTTGTCCGCTTTGGGTTCAGAGATTTCAATTCAGAATTTTTTGTAAGTTTTATAATTTAAAAGTGAAATTGTGTAACTTAAAAGTGAGAAAAGAACTAGTCAAGTATTAAAGAATTCAAAGTTTTGCATATCAGAAAGTCCTAAGACTCAAATGAGCAAATTATAACAAGCTAGCTCCTGAGGCCAACAGTCTTCTGTCTTATTTCTAGTGAAGTGTTGATCCTTTCTTTCTTGAGTGCAGAGCAGATACCAACAATGTGACTGCTTTATGAGTGAGCAGCAGTGCAGTAGAACTGCTGTTCTGGTTTCAGGATACTGTATATAGGTGTGTGTTGATGGTACTATGCTGCATTCTGGAAGGACCTGGGAGGAAATTAAGTTATAGAAAATGAATTACATCTAATAAAGTCTTTGGAAATCTCATTTGAGGAACTTGATTCCCAAAGTCGTATGTGAATTGATATATTTTAGGAGGCAATGACAGAAAAACAGCTATTATTTATTGAGCTCTTTGTGATGCCAGGCATTGTGATTAAAAATCTGATCAGTATTAGTTCACCCAGTCCTTCCAACAACCATTTTTAAAATGAGAAAACTGAGGCTCAAAAGTGTTAAGTGACCTTCCCCAGTCAGAGAACAAGTAAGTTGCAAGAGTGAGATTTAAACCAAGGTAATGTAGTTTTAAAGCCTGTGTGTTGAGTTATTAGACTATCAGGCACAGAAGAATGCTTGTTGCTGACTTAGCGATGTGACTTAGAATTTGATAATGCAGAACTCCGTCTCAAAAAAAAAAAAATGCAAAAATTAACCTGACGCGGTGGTGGACACCTGTAATCCCAGCCACTTGGGAGGCTGAGGCAAGAGAATTACTTGAACCCGGGATGTGGAGGCTGCAGTGATCCGATCGCACCATTGCACTCCAGCCTGGCAACAAGAGTGAGACTCTATCTCAACCCAGAAGGTGATAATGTCTTTGGAAGAAAACTAAGAGTGCCAGAATGTTACAGTCTCAAAATATACTAAGTGCTAAAAAATTATAGGAAAGACATGACTTTATTTTTAAAAGTGTGGGTTACATTTAGCCTCTCAGTTGGGATTAGATGGCATCGTATGTTTTTAAGAGAAAATCATCTGCAGAAAAGGAAAATATGTATTACTCAAAAGCTTGGGGTAAGGTTGGAGAAAGGCTGGGGAGTCAATGCTGAGAACGCCTTTCTCCATGGCAGACTCGGACAGCACTTGGAATAACAAACAACACATCCAGTGATTTAGGTTCCCACCAGGGCTTAGCAATAGTGGCCCCAGCCTCCAATGGCTCCCTTCAGATATGCTCCACGGAGACACACAGTGGAAGTGTACTTGCCAAACCAGAGAGGCTTTGAGATGAGTCTACCAGAGCCTCAACCCATCCCAGCCTCTATAATATATGTCATATGATCTATGAGTTATAATTTTATATATTATATAACACATTATTTATAACTGATGTATAGTATATATTTTTACTTCACTGTAATTAATACATATTATATATTTAATATAATTTTAATGTATCTATATTAAATATAATATACTATACAATATATATGAAATATATAATATGTTATTATATATAAATATATAGGAGGAGCTTAGGATTATACATAATATAACAATAAACCCAGGTAAATTATTTTTGGGATATTTAGAAACAAAGCCAATCACCAGAGGCCCATCCTGTGTGACTTAATAACTTGGATCTTCTATTCAAATCACTTTAACAGCCTGTACTCCCAGCACTTTGGGAGGCCAAGGCAGGAGGATCACCTGAGGTCAGGAGTTCGAGACCAGCCTGGCCAACATGGTGAAACCCCCATCTCTACTAAAAGTACAAAAATTGGCCAGGCGCAGTGGCTCATGCCTGTAATCCCAGCACTTTGGGAGGCTGAGGCAGGCAGATCGCCTAAGGTTGGGAGTTCAAGACCAGCCTGACCAACCTGGAGAAACCCTGTTTCTACTAAAAATACAAAATTAGCCAGGCGTAGTGGTGCATGCCTGTAATCCCAGCTACTTGGGAGGCTGAGGCAGGAGGATCGCTTGAACCCAGAAGGCGGAGGTTGTGGTGAGCCGAGATTGCACCATTGTACTCCAGCCTGGGCAACAAAAACAAAACTGCGTCTCAAAAAAAAAAAAAAATTAACCCAGCATGGTGGTGGATGCCTGTAATCCCAGCCACTTGAGAGGCTGAAGCAAGAGAATTACTTGAACCCGGGATGTGGAGGCTGCAGTGAGCCAAGATTGCGCCATTGCACTCCAGCCTGGCAACAAGAGTGAGATTCCATCTCAAAAACAAACAAACAAATCACTTTAACAAACAAACTATAAAGTACTTACCACAAATGCCAGGCACTCTGCCAGGCACCCTGGGCAATTCAGAGATGCTTTGCCTCTGGGCTGCTTAGAGTGGATTAGATGGAAAATTCCATTTCATGACCTCTCTTTCCTCCATGTCTTCTCAGACTTGTCTGAACTGGTAAGCACTGCACCCGTTCAGGTTGTGGGTAATAGCTGAGATTTGCAGTGTGTGTCCCACACTGGCATCTATAGGACTCCAAGTGTCTGAGGATGTGATGGGGGCCACGAGTTCTGTGTAATACATACTTTTTGATGCTAATTTTTTTAAAGATCTTAATAGAAGTGAATTCAGAGTCATTTGATGAAAACTCTAAAACTAAATCCTTGCCCAGGAGTGAGGTGCCTGCATTTGTATTTACAATCTTTTTGTCACCAAGGAACATATAATTGTCCTGGGCTACTGCCAGAATAGTGGGGTGTGAAAAGAAGAGATCTTGCCAGATGAAACTGTGATACCACCTTGTGCCAATTGAACACAAAGATTTCATACTAGTTGGACAGAGAAGAGGCAAGGAAATCATTGAGCCCTTAGATGCCCCCTAAGAATATAGGGATGTCAAAATTAAACAAAACAACAAAGCTGGTGCCACAGCAATGAGTGCTATTTCATAGAGAGCAGCAATTTAGCTTCAGCAAACAAGATCAACAGTCCCGCGAGATAACATTTTAATTTTGTTGGCTTTGTGATTTGTTTTGTTTGTTTGTTTCTTGAGGCAAAGTCTCGCTCTATCGCCCAGGCTGGAGTGTAGTTGGTGCGATCTCGGCTCACTGCAACCTCCGCCTCCCAGGTTCAAGAGATTCTCCTGCCTTAGCCTCCTGAGTAGCTGGGATTACAGGCGCCCACCACCATGCCCTGCTAATTTTTGTATTTTTAATACAGAGGGGGTTTCACTATGTTGGCCAGGCTGGTCTTGAACTCCTGACCTCAGGTGATCGGCTCATCTCAGCCTCCCAAAGTGTTGGGATTACAGGTTTGAGTCACCGTGCCCAGCCTGTGATTTGTTTTTGACTTGTAAATTTGTTATAAATCAATGCATAAGAGCTATGAGTATAAAGGATTAAATATGGAGTTTTGTATTTGTAAGTAGCATTACTATAGAAAAAAGTTTAAGGCAATAATAGGGGTCCACAATATATTTTCCCCTGAAAGAGGGTCCAGGCCAGGCATGGTGGCTCACATCTGGAGTTCCAGACTCTTGGAGGCCAAGGTGGGAGAATTGCTTGAGCCCAGGAGTTTCAGAGCAGCCTGGGCAACATAGTAAGACTCCATCTCTAAAAAAGTTTTAAAAATTAGCCAGGTGTGGTGGCATGCATCTGTAGTCCTACTCAGGAGGCTGAGGCAGAAGGATTGCTTGAGCCGAGAGTTCAAAGCTACCATGAGCCATGATTGCACCACAGCACTCCAGCCTGAGCAACAGAGCAAGACCCTGTATCCAAAAATAAAAAATAAATTTAAACGTGTTCATATGTTGCTGAAGCTTAAAAACACTCAGGTGACAGGAAAGGGAACATTTAACCACACCAGGCATTGGAGGCCGGTTGCCTGTTCACAGAAGCACAGGGGAAGGAGGAGGAAAAACCATTCTGTCTTATATCAAGAAACCCAAGTTTCCTGATGAATGGACTTCAGACTTTTCTCCTGTAGCTTATATAATAACTGAAATAAAACTAGATATCCCTTGCACACATGTTTTGACTGACTTTTAATTTTTTCATCATATATTAATATAGTCACAAAAGACATACTTTACAGTATGTTGTAAAAATTGGATTTAAAAAACTGCTGGAGAACTCTTTTACATATAAATAAGGGAATCTAAATACCATGAGAGTTGAAAACCACCATCAGTGACTTAAAAAGGATAAGGACCTGCTTAACTTTCAGAACTTTTTATCATTTATTTCTCTTCTTGAACACACATTTCCATTGTACTTCTCCCACGAAATTTTATCCCATTGTAATATCTTTATGCTTCAAGGCATTAATCAATCACTCAGTCCTGATTCTTTGCCACAGAAATATGCCCATAAATTGGAATTTTAAGCTTTTTAAACTTTCAGTAGCCATAGGGTACTAGGCATTAATTTTTATCTGGACTGATTTATTACTGTAATTATTATTAGTTTACAATTGATCAAAACAACATAAATATATTTCAAATGTTGACATATAATTATTACATATAAAAGTAAAATGCTTTTGAAAATGTGTCTCTAGAGATGGATTTATCCATAGGTGAATATTACTTATTGCTGGAGTAAGACAAGGTTCAGCGTCAATTCTATACCTAGTTTTCATTTTTACACATGTAAGCGCTAAAAAAATTTCATTCCCATAAATAAATGGAAGGCACTTTGTTACAGCAGTGACATCCAACTCTTTGAACTCCTTCCAAGGGATAGTCCAAAAATCACCTAATAATCCATCATCAAAAATTTTTAAAAATCCATCATCGGCCAGGCGTGGTGGCTCACACCTGTAATCCCAGCACTTTGGGAGGCTGAGGTGGGCGGATCACGAGGTCAGGAGATTGAGACCATCCTGGCTAACATGGTGAAACCCCGTCTCTACTAAAAATACAAAAAATTAGCCAGGTGTGGTGGCGGGCGCCTGTAGTCCCAGCTACTTGGGAGGCTGAGGCAGGAGAATGGCATGAACCCGGGAGGCAGAGCTTGCAGTGAGCCGAGATTGCGCCACTGCACTCCAGCCTGGGCAACAGAGTGAGACTCCATCTCAAAAAAAAAAAAAAAATCGATCATCAAAAATTATTTTTAGTAATCTTTCAGGTGAGAACTCAATTAGCTTCTCCTTTAATTATAATAAAAGCCAAAACCCTCCCCCGCAAAAGGAAACCATCTGATTTACAAAAGATTCAAAAGATTCGTTATTCAATTATTGGAGGCATTTAGTTTTCCAACTTTGGGAAAATATAACCAAAAATGATGATTAATTATATCTATTTATTCTCACATTTAGGCATTTTATTTCACCCACTGTTACCAGAAAGGGTTAGGAAAATCTAAATACTGTTAATTTCAGTATGCCTTTGCCAACAGATTATTTTTGATAAAATGCTTTTACCTTATCAAGGGCTTTACGTCTATTTTATTTGAGACATTGGAGCTGCTAATTTAGTTCATTTAATTTACGGAAAATGTCTGTTATCATATGAACAAATTGATAAAGTCAATCCTCATTGTCTAACCAATCAGCAAAATTACTGAGACTTTCTGTTAGAAACAATCCGCCCTCATTCCTCAACTCAAGTGAATGTGTTAAGATGTGTCTCTGAGACAGTATCTCACTTCAAAGAGTGCTGTGGGATAAAGCATACAGACTTGCCACCACTGCATGTGAATTTCCCTCCTTGCTTGCTTTCTCTCTGGTGGCAAGTTCTCTGTCAATAGTTAGGAGATAAAAGAGGAGAAATCTTTTAAAATAGTCTGAGCATCTAACTTGGATTAAAAACCTCCATCTCTGAAGCTGTGTTTTCCTTTAACAGAAATATGTGTGACTGCGAGTTTATGGTGTTTTGATTAAACACCGATATGTCAAATTGCCCTTGGCTTGACACTCCAGTCTTTATGTTCTGGGGCCCCCACCAGAGGGGCACTTTTCTTTTGTGAGGAGGGAGAAGAGCAGTTGTGAATGGGAGGTTGGCAAAGGGGACCTGGTCCATTCTCAGCAGGTCAGTATCAGACAAAATTCTCGAGGAAGTTGCAGATCTGCAAATCTGTTTGCATTAACCCAACTCTGGAGTGCCTACCCCTGTGGAGGCCCAGAGACTTTTGAGGAGAGGTACAAAGAGTTGGACTAACAAAAATATACTCCCAGATTCCCAGCTTCCCTGGGAATCTTGCCTGATACTGATGTACCTGAAAGAGTTCCTACCACCACCCAGAAGGTTAGCAAAGCAACATTCCTTTCTATTCTATAGAGTTTATGCATGAGGACCAGAGGCTTCCAGACCCTGCCCTCCACGCCCACCCCAGACCTGCACCCTCTCCAACCGCATGTTTGGTGTTGGGAAGAGTCAGGAGTGTGGTGCCTTTAAATATGAAACTTAGAATGCAAGTTAGGACCAACATGATTAAAATATTCTGTTTTTCTTTTTGAGACAGGGTCTTGCTCTGTTGCCCAGACTGGAGTGCAGTGGTACAATCATAGCTCACTGCAGCCTCGACCTCCTGGGCTCAAGTGATCCTCCCACCTCAGCTTCCCGAGTAGCCGGGACTGCAGGCATGTGCTGCTATGCCTGGCTAATTTTTGTATTTTTAGTAGAGATAGGGTTTCACCATGTTGGCTAGCCTGGTCTTGAACTCCTGA
>NW_012117032.1:1075884-1116875 GCF_000951035.1 Colobus angolensis palliatus | reverse complement strand
AAGTGATCCTCCCACCTCAGCTTCCCGAGTAGCCGGGACTGCAGGCATGTGCTGCTACCCTGGCTAATTTTTTTATTTTTATTTTTTGTAGAGATGAGGTCTTGTCATATTGCCCAGGCTGGTCTTGAACTCCTAGGCTCAAGCAGTCCTCCCACTTCAACATCTTAAAGTGCTGGGATTACTGGTGTGAGCTGCTGCACCCAGCCTAAAATATGATTCTGATTCTAGTAGACAGTGAATTTTCTGGAATAGTAGTGCACATTTTAATCCAGCCTAAAAAAATTCAAAATAATTATTAGTCAAGATTCTAATTCACATTGTGGAGAAAAACTTTTTGCTAGATTCACACATCAGTGGTTTTATAAGCAGGTGTGAAAACACAGTAGTCAAGAAAGGGAAACCTCAATCAAGTAATAGCACTCACTCCACCTCCAGTAGCCTTTAAAAACAGAAACAAGGGTCCGGACATGGTGGCTCACGCCTGTAATCCCAGCACTTTGGGAGGCTGAGGCAGGTGGATTACTTGAGGTCAGGAGTTCGAAACCAGCCTGATCAACATGATGAAACCTCCGTCACTACTAAAACACAAAAATCAGCTGGGCATGGCGGTATGCACCTGTAATCCCAGCTACTTGGGAGGCTGAAGCAGGTGAATCGCTTGAACCCAGGGAGCAGAGGTTGCAGTGAGCCAAGATTGTACCGCTGTACTCCAGCCTGGGTGGCAGAGCAAGACTCATCTCCAAAAATAAAAATTAAAAAATAAAAAAAACAGAAACAAGCAACATATGACACAAAATACACCTCCCCTGGAGCAAAGGCTAGAGCATTTTTCGAAGGCGGGTTTTTCCTGAAGTTTGTTTCAGAGGGAGTAGAAAGGCCAGGAACCACTGCAGATGCGCTTGCGCCCCACCGGGAAGGGAGACGGCCTTATCTTGAGCACTGGCTTGGAGGATGGGGGCTGGGAATATGCAGGAGGGGAAAGAATGAGCTTGTCAAGTTTTGGTGTCTCAGTGCTTCTGAAATAGGTGGAAATTATAGCTCAAGTCCCTTCACCATGGGAACATCTGGAATATAAGTACTTCTGTGCACATTAAGAGGACTATTTATAGTTTTCTACGAATGTTAGGGAAGGCAATTATGTAAAATACTACTATATTATTAGGTATCTGAAAAATACCAGGCTTGCAATAACTGTTTGCAAAGATCTAAAAGCGATTCAGACTTTCACAGATCTGTCTTCTCCGAGTCGGTAAGTACTGGTTTATTTTCCTGATGCAGCAACACCACTCAATTTGAGCTCAAGTCTCTGCTGACACCAACAAAGTGATGTCATCAGGCATGTTCATCCTGCTGGAGTCCTGTTGGTACTGGTTATACCACTTGCACTGAGCCAAATGGAAATGTGAGCCCACTTCTGGGATTATCTGGAAAATCCTCCAGCACAGAACTGTGGCTGTTTCATGACTAAGTGGAAGAGGCTACAGATTCCCACAAAGAACTAGAGGCATGAGGAGCTTGCTCTTTACACACTGAGGTATCTTGATTATGAAGACCTTCTGAGGGTGGCTGGCACCTTTTAAATATCTGTACCTCCTCAACACTGGCAGCTTTTCAATTATACGAAGTTGTCATGTTAGGTTTCAAAGCGTATTTCTGTGGTTGTTACAGCCCATGAGCCTGGGGCACTGATGGTCAAGACACTGGTCCACACTTGGGAAAAGCCATCCAGATTTGGCCCTTTGATTGCTTTACTGGTTTTGGACAACTTTTGTTTTAGTGTCTTCCAAGAATTAATGGGAGGTGAGAGGAAAGGCAGGTGAGTGTTTTGATGCCTGGGCTTCAGGTGTCTCCATAGCACTTAACACCGGACGGCTGTGCGCGTGCACTCAGCACTTGGAGACGTGGGGTTTGGGGGACTGATAGGTGCTTTCCTGTCTCTGTCTCATCTGGAAACTTTTCAGGGACATGAATAATAAGCCTAGGATTATTTCATGGTATCTTATTATAGGGAAATCTGTATAATATTGTAGTGAGGTTTTTTTTTTTTTTTAAGTAACTAACAATGTGATTATAAATTACATTTTGCTCTATGTTAGAGTTATATGTATATATGTGTTTATCTAGACACATAGATAGATGACAGATAGATGACTGTTTTGCTTTTGCATGGCTCTGAAAGTTTTATCTTTCAGGCACTTTGGGAAGTGACCTAGTATGACGGAAAGAACACGGAATGGAGATCCAGGAATCCTGGGTTTCAGTTTATGCTTTGAACTCATTCACTAGGAGAATTTTCTTAAATTTCTTGGCTTCTCTAGGCCTTGACTGCATCTGTAAAATAAGTGACTTTGATGCTTAGGGATTCCTGGGATCATTCCTAAGCCTAAGTTGTTTGTTGGTGAGATAAACCATGCTGTCGGTTCATTCAAGCAACATCCCTGCCCAGTGAAGGGCTTCAACCCACAATATGGACAAAGAAATTAGAAGGCCAGGAAGCATGGGAACAGAGATAGACATAAGGACATACATCATGGTTTTGTTGAAAAAAATAGGAAAAAACTGGAAACACTGCCATGGTTAAATAAATGATGAACTGTCATAAGATGAAATAATATGTAATCATAAAAAGTATTATAAAGCATTTAATTATACAGAAAAAATCATAATATGCATTAAGTTGTTAGAAAGCAGTCTATAAATAGTCTACCCAGCATATTCTCATTTTTGAAGAACAAAGGGGTTGGGGTGGGACAGGGTATCCAGGTATTACTAGGCAAAAGAATATTTTGGCAAATTTGCAACTCAGAGTTGATTTACACATGGTTTTGCCATCCTATACTGGAGCTTTTTCTCCTGTGAAATGTCTCCACTGTAATCAAGCCCAATTTTTTAAAGCAACACAAGACAATTAACAGTTCCTACCAACTCTCCACCCCACTGTTGCTTTAGGAAGCATTTCCCAGGCCTATTAAACAAGAACATAAGCACTGCTCTCATGCAGAATAGGCGTGTGCGATACTGAGGGGTCTTCTTTTATTGCCCCTTATTCTTTGAATCACATAATGAGAAACTGCTAGTAAAGAAGAAATTAAATTCCAAAGTAAACCACTAGAGCCGTGAGAAGAGAAAAAGAGGCATAGGAGAAAAGTTGTCTAAATCCTGTTCACTTAATAATGAAATAGAAAAGTGTAGGTGTGGAAGAAGGATTATGGAGCTATTAGGGAGCTGGTCATCAGAGTGGCAATGAAACCACTGGCTGCCAATGGAGAGGAGGAGGAGCACCATGCTTAGAAGGAAACCAGAAACTAGAAAATCCAAGAATGTAGCTTGGAGGCCGCTCATAATGCAGCCTCCTCAAGCATGTGATTTAATTTCATCTTGAACCACCCAAATCCTCTCTTGAATATTAAATTCCACTGAATGGTATTGTTTGCGGAACTCTCGTCTTCATCCACAAAAGAGGAACAAAATTACAAAGGCTGAAAGTAATTACATTTTCAATAACCTGAAGCTACTAATTCTTAAATGGGTCTTCTTAATTTCAGGGCACAGTTTTAGAAATATTTAACTATTATCTCTCCAAATTATATTTCATTTTAGCAGTTGAGGATTGAGCAACTGATAGGTTATTATTATTTCTGCAAATCAAAAATAGGAGAATGTTTAAAATACAATATCCCCATGCCCTAAATCAAACACAAATGCAAGTTAAATGTCTTAGAGAAACTATGTTTCATATTCACAACATCGTGACAGACCTGAGTGCCATGTCCGGGCAGTTTAAGGAAAGGTGTGAAGGCGTTTCCTCAAACACCAGTGAAGCCGGGGTGGTTGAAGGGCGCCAGTCCTGCTGGATCCCATGCTAAGACGTGCATGTCCCCCACGTGGTGTCACCTCGTCATTCCTGAGAATCGATGATACCTTCCCTGTGTCAGACACACAAGAACTGACCTTCCACCTTCTCAACTGGAGCCTGAACTTCCTGCTTTTGGACGTATAAGCACAGTGAGACACGAGCAGACAAGAAACAGGGAGGCTTCCTTCTTGTAGCGTAATGAATCAGTCTCCCAACAAGAAGACGATTCCCTAAGAAAAAGTCACCCCAGGGGTCCCACTTAATAGTAAATTATTGTTTTAATGCATCAAGTTGTACCCTAGAGGCCTGAAGGAATGACGATTTTACTTTTACAGAGTGATTTACACAGTGGAGTGTAATCCGTCTCCATAAATCTGAAGCCTCTACGAAACAAGCCACTCCTAAGATAACACAAAGCAAGGCGATTTCAGTTTTATAGTTATTTACCACCACTCAGCTCAGCTTCCCTCAGAGTCAAAGATGAAGAAAATAAACACAGGGCTTTTCTTCATTCAGCCACATGAAAGACCATTTTCTCATATAATGCAAAAAAAGGAAGGGGAGTTGCTGTAAGAGAAGAACTCTCTCTTCTCTCTTTCTTTCTCCCTCTTCCCTTTCTTTCTCTCTCCTCTTTGTTTCTCCCTTCTCTCTCTCTTTCTCTCTCTCTCTCTTCTCTGTTTCGTTCTCTCTCTCCCTCCCTCTAGCCCTCCCTCCCTTTTTGCTTCTCTCTCTCCCTAGGCACAGTCTTGAGATGCTTTGAGATTGGTATGTTCTCGGACACTGCCAGGAAGATTTGCAAAGAGCATGAGTTATTGTGCCCACAAATGATGGAACAAAGCATGTCTTACGTACATGACTGTTCATTTCACATATATCTGCCTGTCCTTTGGTTCTGCAATTTGATGCATAATTGAAAGGTGAATCTCAGGTTCGATTAGTAGGAGAGCTCATTACTTTGAACACAGAATTGGTAGCTGAAAACAGATTTTAAATAAGGTCAATCTTCTGTGAATTCGTGTACTGTCTTGAGTTCATAAAACTCTTTTCAAATTGAATATTTATTGCGGGTATTTCCCCAAAGAACATTTGTGAAAGTTGCTGCTGCCAGAAGCTGAAAATATAGTTCACTTAAAAGCAGCTTTATTTATGCAACTTGAGAATATTTTTGTAAGTATTGTTATTGATTGAATGTTCAGTCTATTTTCTTGTTAGTCATGTACCACCCCCCAAAATGAAGAGGGGGGATAAGACGCTGTGTGCGTGGAAGTATCTATCAAGTTGGACAGAACGGTATTTAGAAAGAGATGCTGGAAGTCTGGAAAGGGCTGCCCATCTGTATAGTTGACTATAATATATGGTCATCTATATATCTATAAAATATGGTTGACCACAATATATGGTGGTCATTTATACAGTTGACCACAATAAAGCACTGATTAAATTCCAGATCATAAGATACACACACTCAGATTTATTCAAATTGCTCCTCTTCCTGAAAAATGTTTTTTTAAGTGTGAAATTTCAACAAGAAAAGGATTCTAATCACTTCAAAGTCATTTGTAAAAAAACCTTCCTCCCCCTTCCTATCCCCCATCCTTCTTAGTATTTAGAGGAAAATTCCAGCCACCCAACCCCAGCCTGACAGGTTCATTTTGTCTCCACCTAGATTGTGCAATATGGTAACTTCTGTCCATATGTGGTTATTAACCACTTGGAATGTGATTAGTCCCAATAAAGAAGCTCTGTGCACACCAGATTTCTAAGACTTGTACAACAAAAGGAATGGAAAACATTGCATTAGATTTTAATATTGATTATGCATTAAAATGTTTTTTGATATATTGGATTAACAAAAATAGATTATTAAAATTAATTTCTCCGTTTCTTTTCCTTTTTAAAACATGGCTACTAGAAAATTTTAAATTACACTTAGGGCTGGCGCTGCATCTATATTACACTGTGAGAAAATAGATGGGCTTCTTAAAGGGAAACATCCTGAACATTGCCACCTACTCCTCCCCCTCTCCTTCCACTGACGTCCCTCCCTTCCTAGCACGCTGCTCTCTTCCCATCCTCATCCTTCCCTTCCCATCCTGCCCTAAGACCATCAAAGGCTTGGTTAAAATGGGTAAGTCCTGGGGGTGGGGAGCTGGGGTGAGGGCTCTTAGAACCCGGAACCCAGGCCAGGGTTGGTGGCTCACACCTGTAATTCCAGCACTTTGGGAGGCCCAAGCTGGAGGATTGCTTGAGCCCAGGGGTTCAAGATCAGCCTGGTCATGATGGAAAAACCCACCTCTACAAAAAATTTAAAAATTAGCCAGACACAGTGGCTCGGGCCTATAATCCCAGCTACTTGGAAGACTGAGGCACGAGAATCACTAGAGCCTGGGAGTTCGAAGTTGCAGTGAGTTGATATTGTGCCATTGCACCCCAGCCTGGGTGGCAGGATGAGAGCCTGTCAAAAAAAAAAAAAAAAAAAACCAAGAGCCCAATGGATCCACGCAAAAGGGTACCAAGGTTAGGAAATTAACTCAAGGTACCCACCCACCCCACAGCATGTTAACCTGCCACCTTCCTTCTTTCCAACGAGCCTCCTGGCTCCCACGGCCCCCAGAGGTCCACCTTCAACCTCCCTCAGCCTGTGCCCAGGAAAGCTCAGGAGGTTCCCCAATTCTGCCCCCTACCGTATTGCAAGACCTTGCCTCAGCCACCAGGGACCCGAGTCTGGCCCCATTCTCTGTGCTCCTTCTTGGCGCAACTCCAGGACTCTGCAAGCTTCTTAGTGCTGAGTTGTTGCCCATGAGGATGGCATGCCTGGGATCAGCCCTGCTGGTTCCTGCCCATAGGGCCCAGTGCCCAAGGTCCCCACCTGGCACCCTCCAGCCGCAATGGATGCCTGGGGAGGGGGTGGTAGGGGCGACTCATGCTGTGGGCGAAGGTACCAGGACAGTCTTTTCCCAAGACAGTGGAGCCTGGAGCACAGTAACAGGCAGGCAGAATCCTGCTGGTGGATTTGGGGGCACCAGGGTTACAAAGTGTCTGGCATACAGTAGGCGCTTAATAAGCAGGTATTTGGCATGGGTACATCAATGTGCCCAGGGAGTCAGCCAAAGCCCCATAAACCAGCCCTAGTGGCTTTGCAGGATGCACCCAGGCTCTGCTTGAGGCCGGAGCACTCTGCTTCAATTCTCTGGCCCCGCTTATGAAGGCAAATGGCTGGGGACAGCTGTATTGTAACAGGGCTCTCGAACTAACAGGACAAAACTGAGGTTTTTGGCATTTCCAGCAGACAGGAAAGATCTTGGGGACACAGATGTTGGGAGGACACACGTTTCTGGGCCATTTCCAGACCCAGAAATCAGATCACGAGGATGAGGGGCAAGTGGTGGTGATCAAAGAGGCACAACCTGCCTGTCTTAGCCCCTGCTTAGTGGCAGGGGCCTGGCTGTGGGCTGGGGATCCTGAGATGAATAGAACTCAGTCCCAGCCCACACCCTTTTCCCGCTGGAGTTGCCTGTGTCTCAACGGGCATTACTTGCTGTCAGCCCGTGAATTCTGAGGTGTGTTTATGTAGTTTCCAAAATATAAGCAGCAGCTCAGCTCTGGGTCTCCTGGCTGTACTTGAGCTGCAGTGGGTTGGAGGACACCCCTCCTGTTGAGTGATGTGTGCCTGCACCAGTGACCATTCCCAGACCAGGACGGAGGCCACAGGGGCAACCACGTGGCCCACTGCCCTCAGCCATCTGTCTCAGTTTGGAATTCAGCTTGTAAATTCCCAGCTTGTGAAGACTGGTTTTTTCTGTGTGCAAGGTGGTGGTTGGTTTTAAAGGAAGTTTTTTAAATATCCCCTTCACAGTGATCGAGAAGGCTCGCGGCTTAGAGCTGTATTAAAAATCACAAAAGTTGCTGCTCATGAAAATGGTAATGACAGATACACTGGGCTTTCATCACGCTATTAGAAAATTAGGAAATAGGGCCGGGCGCGGTGGCTCAAGCCTGTAATCCCAGCACTTTGGGAGGCCGACACGGGCGGATCACGAGGTCAGGAGATCGAGACCATCCTGGCTAACATGGTGAAACCCCGTCTCTACTAAAAAATACAAAAAACTAGCCGGGCGAGGTGGCGGGCGCCTGTAGTCCCAGCTACTCGGGAGGCTGAGGCAGGAGAATGGCATAAACCCGGGAGGCAGAGCTTGCAGTGAGCTGAGATCCGGCCACTGCACTCCAGCCTGGGCGACAGAGCGAGACTCCATCTCAAAAAAAAAAAAGAAAATTAGGAAATAGAAATGTGTTCACTGTGTGGTTTGTTAATTTTATTTTTAATTTATTCTTATTTTTATTTTTTAGAGATGAGGTCTCACTCTGTCACTCAGGCTGGAGTGCAGGGGTGCAATTATAGCTCATTGTGGCCTCAAACTCCTGGTCTCAAGCCTCCTGCCTTTCCCTCCCTAGTAGCTAGAACTATAGGAGCAATTTACTGTACCCAGCTAATTTTATTTTTTTAAAAATAAATTGGCTGCTGAGCGCCAAACACAGCATCTGGACAGCCTAACTTTGCCACCCACTTTCTAATATGATGCTGTGAGGATGCCCTGCTGTCTATCTGGCATTCTTGCTTAAAATGTTTAACCAGAATCTGGTCATCAGGGAACAATCAGACAAATCTAGAACATAGGAGATGATACAAGACAACTGGTGTGGACTTGAAAAAAAATCTGAGTAATGTAAAACAGAAAAACGAGGCAAACCAAAAAGACAAGGTGATCATTTGATGTTAAAAGACCCTAAATGAGACATGGAAACCAAAGGTAATATATGACCTCAACCGTATAATAAAATTATTTTTAAGTTATAAAAGACATTTTGAAGAGTCTGTGGAAATTGGAACATGGACCCTACATTAGATATTATGTAATTAATGTTGATTTCTTTTGGTGTGGTCATGGTTGGTTGAATGGGAGAACGTTGGTTGTGGTGGATGTTTGCTGAAGTGCTTCGGGGTGAAGGGTCACGATGTCTGAAACTCACTTTCAAATGGTTCAGCCAAAGTATACACTGCATATAAAAGAAAAATAATATGCTGTCTAAGAGAGAGATAAAACTGGCTGCAGTTTTCTTATAGGACAGCATATGTTCTAAGCAGCTCACCTGGGCTGGGTTCTCACATTTGTCCCTGGCAGAAGAGATGAAGATGGTTTTATTACTACCTGGGAATGAATGTAACGCCGCAACGCTAAAGAACAAGATGAGCAACTCTAGTGCCAGGAGTGGATTCGCTTTCCTTGGAAATGATGATTCTAATGTGGCTTCATGACAAATATCCTGCTAGCTCTTATTTTTAGTTCTGTCTGAAACAAGCATCGATCGTGCTTCGGAGGACTGGAAGCAGATGGGTTGAGGCTGATCAAAGTAAAGACCAACATGGTGAATGCTTTGACAAGGACTACTGGTCAGTGTGACCCATCTGCATTTGAAACAAAAAAAAAAAATGAAGAGTTGTTTTACTATTTGCAGGATGGGGTTGGAGTGGGCGGGAACAAATTATGTTTGGAGTGGCTCTCCATTTCTGTTATGTGCCAGACACGTTTGGGTTGCTGGAGCCCAGACATCTTCCTGTCCTTCTGTTTCTGTGCCGGCCACTGTGGGGATCAACGTGGAGAAGAAGGTGCTGAACTCACTCCCTCAGGACTGGGAATGAGACCCAGTCAGATGTTGAACTTGAAGTGATGGCCCTTTTGTTGCATTGCTGGTGAACTATGTCAGCCATAGATCAGTGCCACTACCAGATTTGAGAGAAAAGTACTGGATTTTAGAAAGCAATCTTGGAAATGTTAAGATAAGCACTCTTTCAGTTTATACCACCGAACGCTTACACACTATGGTAGCACAACTCCCCAAGTGGCCACACAAACACTGGACTGGGGGCAGGGGGTCATGAACATGCTTTTGTGAATAACAACTTAGTTGAGTAATCAATAATTTCTAAAAAGAAAAGTAATAACTTGATTGAAAGTTAACCTCTAATCACTGTATTTTTTGCAAATATTGACAAATGTTGTGCACTAAAGGATTTATTTTTAAAAAAACTTTTATTTCTTTAAGAACTTTTGTATGTTTTCCCAGAATTTCTCCAGTTGTTTTATGTCTCCTTTTTTCTCTCTCTCCTTTATTTGTTATTTATTTTCATCCAATTATTCTGGCTCGGGTGGTTTGTTTCATCCAATTACTGGTTTCATCCAGTTATTCTACTGATGGTTTGTTAGGCCCACATTGGAAGCAACCAAAATGTCTAACAATAGGACTTTAGTTGGCAACAACTCAAACGTCTAACAATAAGGGATTGGTGAAATAAATTCCAAAAGGTGTTTTGTATTATGCAAAAAAACTTTAAAAATATAAACTGGTAATTCATAATCTTTAACTTTGCCTAATTCTAAAATTTCATGAACACATTGGCAGTTAGATATGCAAAGCAGATTCAAAGTAAAATAAAAAAAATGTAAACCCTGAAAAATTCCAGATACTTTTTTCTGTTTTATTGTATATGGCTTAAGATTATTTTATTTTTACAAAAGAGGCTGCATATTTATTACATTAAGAAGTACAGTCAAGCAAAAATAAGATAATAATGACTTCAGCAGTTCTGGCCACCCAAAGACAACCACTGTCATCATCTTGATATGTTTCCAACTAGTTGATTTTCTGTGCATTTGACCAGCTTTCACCTCTAAAATGTCAACAAAATGGCTTTTGTCAATATCACCAATGACTTCCATGTGGCTAAATTCTCAGCCCTCATTCCACTTGACGTCAAGTCATGGCCAATGCTCCCTCCTCCCCCTTCCCAGGCTGGCCCTTCTCTTTTTCCTCTGCAGCTCCCTCCTCATCTCCCACAATTCTCCATGCTGGGACACTCTGGAGCTCAGTCCTGGGAAGTCCCAGTCTTTATTCACTCCCCTGATACCCTCATGCCATGTTTTTGTTTTTGTTTTTGTTTTTTTTTGAGATGGAGTTTCACTCTTATTGCCCAGGCTGGAGTGCAATGGCGTGATCTTGACTGACTGCAACCTCCGCCTCCCCCGTTCAAGCGATTCTCCTACCTCAGCCTCCCGAGTAGCTGGGATTACAGGCATGTGCCACCACGCCTGGCTAATTTTGTATTTTTAATAGAGACAGGATTTCTCCATGTTGGTCAGGCCGGTCTCGAACTCCCAACTTCAGGTGATCTGCCTGCCTTAGCCTCCCAAAGTGCTGGGATTACAGGCATAAGCCACCGTGCCTGGCCCAAATACCATTTATTCTGTTACACATACATTTATGGATTCAACAAATATCCATTGAGAATCTGTTAAGTGCTGGCCACTGTTCTAGTCACTGATGATTTTAAAAAGGAACAAAAGGGGGGCAATTCCCTGTCTTCATGGAGCTTAGCAAGAACATTTGCATGAGGAAGGGGCCTAGAAAATAAGCAAGAGATATTCGAAATATTGCCTGATAAAGGGTCATGTATTGGGTTAAATAGTGTCCCCTCCCCCACTCCCCACTCAATTCATGCCCACCCAGAACCACAGAATGTGACCTTGTTTGAAAATAGGATTTTTGCAGATGTGATTAGTCAAGATGAGGTCACACTGGATTTGAGAAGGCACTAAATTCAATGACTGGTATCTTGACAAGAAGGCCATGCGAGGACGCAGGGAGCCACAGAGGGAAGGTGGCCGTGGGAAGGAGGAGGTGAAGATGGGAGTGACACAACTACAAGCTCAGAGACACCCAGGAGTGCCGGGAGTTAGGAAAGCAGCATAGGAGCTTTTTCCCCAAGTCTTCAGAAGGAACCAGCTCTGCCAACACCTTGATTTTAGACTTCTGACCTCCAGCACTGTAAGTGATTAAATTTATGTGGCTTTAAGCTCCCTGGTCTGTGGTCATTTGTTACAACTCCAGGAATCTCATCCAGGTGAGAAGTGCTGTGAAGGTAGGAACAGAGGATTGGCCGGGTGCGGTGGCGCACGCCTGTAATCCCAGCACTTTGGAAGGCCGAGGTAGGCAGATCACTTGAGGCCAGGAGTTCAAGACCAGCCTGGCCAACATGGTGAAACCCCATCTCTACTAAAAATACAAAAATTAGCTGGGCGTGGTGGCACATGCTTATAATCTCAGCTACTCAGGAGGCTGAGACAGGAGAATCGCTTGAGCCTCAGAGGCGGAGGTTGCAGTGAGCCAAGATCACGCTGCTGCACTCTAGCTGGGTGACAGAGTGAGACTCTGTCTAAAAAAGGGGGAAAAAAAGAGGTAGGAACAGAGGATGGAGTGTGTCTAGCAGGGGAGGAAGTTTGGAATTGTGGTGGATGAGGTAGCCAGGGAAGCCCTCATTGTACAGGTCATGTTTGAATGAAAACATAAAGGCAACGTGAGAGATTCGTGTGGCCATCTGGGAGAAGAGCGTTCTAGGTATCTGTCTACAGCAGCAGTTCTCAAAGCATGGGCTTGGACCAGCAGCAACAGCAACACCTGAGAATTCCTTAGGAATGCAAACATCTTGGCCCCACCCCACACCTACTGAATCAGAAGTTCTGGAGAGGGGAATCCTGGGAGTTCTGATACATCTCCAAGTTTGAGACCCACCATCTATATAACCTGGGCCCACCCAGCCTCCACCCCCACCTCCACCACTTTCTCCTGCCCATTCTGCTGCAGCACCAGGCTCTCCCCTCCGGGTCTTTGTCCTTGCTGTGGCCTCGCTCTGCACAGCTTCCCTCTTGCTGTCCCCGCGTCTTGCTTCCTTACCTCCACCAGATGTTTGTTTCAGCACCACATTCTGTGCCCCTCACTGAGACTTCTCCCAGACCACCCTCATTAACCACCACCCACACCCTGCATGCCCCTTCCTGTGTCCTGCTTTTCTCTTCTCTCCTTTTCCTTCTTTTTTTAATTTTTTTATTTTTTGGTTGGAGACAGGGTTTCACTCTGTTCCCTAGGTTGGAATGCAATGGCACTCACGGATCACTGCAGCCTTGACCTCCTGGGCTCAAGTGATCCTCCCACCTCAGCCTCCCAAGTAGCTAGGTCTATATATGCATGCTTCCACACCTGGCTAGTGTTATTTTTTTGTAGAGACAGAGTCTCACTCTGTTACCCAGGCTGATGTGGAACCCCCAGGCTCCAGCCATCTTCCTGCCTCTGCCTCCCAAAGTATTGGGATTACGAGTGTGAGCCACCGCCCCCAGCCTGTCCTGTTTTATTTTTCTCAGTAGCACTTAGCTCTATTTAACAAATTCAAGTTTGTCAGAAATCTGGTTTCTGAGTCCTGGTGAACAACAACAGGTAGGGAACCCAGAGAGGGAGCATGAGACATGTGATTTGCCAATCAAAGTCAGGGGGGTGGAGGAGTAGACAGGGCTCAGGAGAAGGAAAAATGATGTTAGCACTGCAAGGGAAATGCGAGGTCATCGCATCCTTGGGTGTCCAAACTTACTTAGATATTTGCTTTTTTAAAAATTATATGACTAATTACAACTAGTAAAGCAGATAAGAGCGGAGTTTCTCTGGCTGGCAGACCGGAAGGGCGTTGCAGGAGTCCCTAACCCCGGCATATTGTGGGAACTATTGACATTGTCATCTCATTTGTTAATGGCGAAATTGAGGCTTACAGTTGGATTTAATTTTACTTAAAAGAAATAAAAGGAGCTATCCATGTCTGATCAGATCATCCCTCCGGCATTATTTAACACAAACATTCTATAATTTAATGGACTCTCAAGTCTCCTTCAGAGTCCTGTGCGCGCAGATCCTGCCATCTGATCCCCCCTGTTATCTAAGCTTCTCTTTAGGGATTCTCCAGCCCCTCCTCTTGCCTGAGGGACTCTCTCAGTGGTGTCATCAGTTTCTCCAAATTAGAAATGTTGACTTTTTCCTGCTTTTTTTCACCCTGAATCCACATTCCCTCAGTCACTCTCTCCTGGTTTCAAATTCCTGTTTATTTACACCTGAGCCTTCCAAGGGGAGAGACTGTTTTATAATTCCAGGCATACTGGACACAAGGTAAGTGATCTATGCATTAAACTGGCTTAAAAACAAGGCAATCCAGGCTGGGCATGGTGGTGTATGCCTGTAATTACAGCACTTTGGGAGGCTAAGGCAGGCGGATCACTTTGAGGCCAGGAGTTTGAGACCAGCCTGGCCCCAACATGGTGAAAGCCCATCTGTGCTAAAAATACAAAAATTAGCCGGGCATGGTGGCGCGCACCTGTAGTCCCAGCTACTCTAGAGGCTGAGGCAGGAGAATTGGTTGAACCCGGGAGGCAGAGATTGCAGTGAGCTGAGGTCGTGCCACTGCACTCCAGCCTGGATGACAGAGCCAGAGTCAGTCTCAAAAAAAAAAATAAAATAAAAAAGAAGAAGAAGAAGAGGGCAGCAAATGGACAAGGGAGAAAAATTGATCAATTCTAAGAAAGCAGCAGAGGAGAACGTCCACTGGCAGCTGGCTGCACTGAGATCTTGTGTTTGTGCTAAGATCCTGTTTGTGCTGAGACCTTATGCTCGTCCTGAGATCTCGTGTTTGTGCTGAGATCTCGTGTTTGTCCTGAGATCTCGTGTTTGTGCTGAGATCTCATGTTTGTCCTCAGACCTCATGTTTGTGCTGAGACCTCGTGTTTGTGATGAGATCTGGTGTTTGCGCTGAGATCTCGTGTTTGCGCTGAGATCTCGTGTTTGTCCTGAGATCTCGGTTTGTGCTGAGATCTCGTGTTTGTGCTGAGATCTCATGTTTGTGATGAGATCTCGTGTTTGTCCTGAGATCTCGTTTGTGACGAGATCTCGTGTTTGTGACGAGATCTCGTGTTTGTGATGAGGTCTCGTGTTTGTCCTGAGATCTCGCTTGTGACGAGATCTCGTGTTTGTGACGAGATCTCGTGTTTGTGCTGAGATCTCGTGTTTGTCCTGAGACCTCGTGTTTGTGACAAGACCTCATGTTTGTGACAAGATCTCGTGTTTGTGACAAGATCTCGTGTTGTTGCTGAGATCTCGTGTTGGTCCTGAGATCTCGTGTTGGTCCTGAGATCTCGTGTTTGTCCTGAGATCTCCTGTTGGTGCTGAGATCTCGTCCTGAGATTTTGTGTTGGTGCTGAGATCTCGTGTTGGTCCTGAGATCTCGTGTTTGTCCTGAGATCTCGTGTTTGTTTGTCCTGAGATCTCGTGTTTGTGCTCGCCATGACTTTTTCTTACCCATTCCAAGCAGGAAGGCAGCATGGCAGGTGAAAAAGTGAGCACTCCTAGGCAGTGCCCTTCCTGGCTCTGTTCTTCCTGAGAGGCTGGTGCTGGGAACGAGGTATGGAAGTAGAAGTTCTGAGGAAAGGAAGAGGACTCTTCCTAGATTGGGAAGGGCTGAGGGTGTTGGGCTGCCCAGGTTGTGAAATACTAGTCAGGACTCTTCTTGCAGAACCCAATTTCAGGGAGCTGAAAGTTAAAGAGAATTTAATGACAGGCGACTGTGAACCTGGCTCAGACATGGCTGAATTTTGCTTCTCAGAAGGACTTGGTCCCTTTCTCCCCTTCTTGTGCCTGTGCACCCAGCACGCTGGCTTCATTCTCCATCAGATTCTGTCCCTATTGAATATGCCAGTATGGAGGCTGCAGCCCACCAAATTGAAGTCCAACGACGAAACCTCCTGGAGAGGAATCCCAGGGCCTGACTTTGATTCACTGCTTCGAATTGGCCTCACTTGGGTCTGGAGCTTAATCAATCACTTTCCTTCAGGACAGGGGGTAGAATAACACCTTCCCCGATCTGGGGGAACATAGTCTGGGGTGGGGAAGGTGGCTTCCCAAAGAGAAATTGAAGTTCTGTTACTAGGAGAAGGGAAGCTATATTGGGCACAGACAAACATCAGATGTCCATTGCTGTATTCCATGGACACTGATAACGTCCAAGCAGTTGACAGCTTCCGAGAGGCATAGCTGCTGGGGAAGCCTAGGGAAGCTCCCTGTCAGCCCCTGGAGACTCCCAGGCTATGAAGGGATCCTTGTGCTCCATGTGGCATAGAACCTAAAACAACTGGATTCCCATAAAAAATGAACCTCGACTTCTGTCTCACTCGAACTGAAGGGAATATTTATTTATTTATATCTATTTTTAGATAGGGCCTCACTTCATTCTTGTTGCCTAGGCTGGAGTGCAGTGGTACAATCACTGCTCATTGCAGCCTCGACCTCCCTGGCTCAAGCAATCCTCCCACTTCAGCCTTCTGAGTAGCTGGGACTACAGGCACACGCCACTATGCTTGGCTAATTTTTGTATGATTATTATTTTTTTTTTTTGTAGAGACGAGGTTTCGCCATTTTACTCAGGCTGGTCTCGAACTCCTGGGCTCAAGGGTTCTGGCTGCCTCGGCCTCCCAAAGTGCTGGGATTACAAGCATGAACCACCGCATCTGGCCTTGAAGGGAATATTTAGGCTTGATCCTTAAGGACATCAGCTGTTTCCTTAATGGACTAGAAAGCAGAGGTGCCCTCTTCCTTCTGACCCTTCCCTCCCCCAGCAATTTTTCAATCTCCTGGAAAAAGATTCTTCAACAACCACAAGGAAGGAAAAATTTAAGGAATGTCTTACCTATTTTCCTGTCAGCGTTTAAGGAAAATCTTAGACTCATTTTCCTATCAGCATGGAGGTATGGGAGCTTGAAGGTAGATTGAATTTTAATTCAAGAAAATGACACCAATGTGTCATTCATTTTGTTTGTGGAGCTTTCATATTGTTTATGTATGGTGCCTGAAAATACTGCCCCTTGTACTATGTACTAAGTACTATGATTTAATACATATAGGCTTTATTCTCTAAAAAATCAAGGGTTCTCTATCAGTCCCTTTAAAGACAAGACCAAAGTTGAGGAGTCTCGAGGCCACTCTCCAGGTGAATGTGTTGCTTAAAAATAAAAGGTTAGTAACTCTAGAAATAGACCCATCCATATATAGCCTGTTAATGTTTTACCAAGATGCCAAGGCAGCCCAACGGGGAAAGGAAAGTCTTCTTAACAAATTTTGTTGAAAAAATTTGATATTCATATAGGAAAAAGTGATCTTCAACTTCTGTGTCATTTCATGCATAAAAATCAATTTGAGCTGAATTATAGATTTAAATATAAGATCCAGAACCATAAGCTTCTGGAAAAAAATATAGGACTTTATCTTCATGATCCCATGGTGGGCAATGATTTCTTGGACAGAACCCCAAAACTGTTAACCATCAAGTAAGAAAATAGATAACTTAGACTTTATTAAAATTAAAATTTTCTGCTCATCAAAAGATACTGCTAAGAAAATCAACAGATAAGCCTGGAGAGATTGGGAAAAACATTTGCAGCATATATATTTGACAGAAGACTTTAATCCAGAATACACAGGACTTTTACAAATCAACAATAAAGAGATGAACAGTCCCATTGTAAAATGGGCAAAAGCTGAGGCAGGAGGATTTGCTTGAGTCCAGGAGTTTGAGGCCAGCTTGGACAATATATTGAGATCCTGTCTCTACAAAATAAAAATTAAAAAAATTAAAAAATTAGCCAGGTGGCGTGTGCCTGTTGTCCCAGACACTTGGGAGGCAGAAGTGGGAGGATCGCTTCACCCCAGGAGTTCGAGGCTGCAGTGAGCTGATTGCACCACAGCACTCCAGCTTGGGAGACAGAATGAGACTCTGCCTCAAATTAAAAAAAAAAAAAAAAAATTTTAGGCGGGCACGGTGGCTTACGCCTGTAATCCCAGCACTTTGGGAGGCCAAGGCGGGCGGATCATGAGGTCAGGAGATCGAGACCATCCTGGCTAACATGGTGAAACTCTGTCTCTACTAAAAATACAAAAGATTAGCCGGGAGTGGTGGCAGGCACCTGTAGTCCCAGCTACTCCGGAGGCTGAGGCAGGAGAATGGTGTGAACCCAGGAGGCGGAGCTTGCAGTGAGCCGAGATCGCGCCACTGCACTCCAGCCTGGGCGACAGAGTGAGACTCTAAATAAATAAATACATACATACATAAAACAATTTTAAGACTTTAAAATATGAGCAAAAGACTTGAACAGATGCTTCACAAAAGAAGATACGTTAATGGCAGTAAGCCATGAAAAGGTGCTCAGCATCTCTTGCCATCAATCCTCAGGCAAGTCAAAACCACAGTGAGTCACCATGTCATACCTGCTAGGAGGACTTAAAGCAAGGAGCACAATAGGACAAAACAACTCTCCCTTCCCCTGCCAAACTGACAACACCAAATTTGGGGAAGAATCCAGAGCAACTGGAATTCTCGTTTATTGCTGGTGGGAATGTGAAAGGGTACAACAGTTTTAGGAAACTACTGTAGTTGACAGTTTTGTATAAAGGTAAACATATATTTAATCTTATGATGCAAATATTCCATTCCTACGTGGTACGGTTTGGCTGTGTCCCCACCCAAATCTCAGCTTGGATTGTAATTCTTGTAATCCCCACGTGTCGTGGCAGGTAATTTAATCATGGAGGCTGTTACCCTAATGCTGTTCTCATGACAGTGAATGAGTTCTCACAAGATCTGATGGTTTTATAAGAGGCTTACCCCCTTTTGCTTGGCACTTCTCCTTGTTGCCACTATGTGAAGAAGAACGTGTTTCTTTCCCCTTCCGCCATGATGGTAAGTTTCCTGAGACCTCTCAAGCCATGCTGAACTGTGAGTCAATTAAACCTCTTTCCTTTATAAATTACGCAGTCTCAGGTATGTCTTTATTAGCAGCATGAGAACAGACTAATACACTACATATTTACCCAAGATAACTGAAAACACGTGTACCCATAAGGATTTGTACATGACCACAACACAGCTCTTTTCATAATGGACAAAATTGGAGATAACCCTAATGTTTATCAACAAGGGATTAGTTAAATTGTGACACATTCATATAATGGAATTCTGCTCAGTAATAATAATAAAAAAAAATACTGATTCATGCAACAATGTGGATGAACATTATGCTGAACTCAAAAAGCCAGAACCAAATGAATGCAAATTATATGATTCCTTTTATATGAAATGCAAAAATAGGCAAAACTTCACCGTGGTGATGTAAATCAGAGCGATTGCTCTGTGGTGTGAGAGTGGGATTGCCCAGGAGGGAGCAGAAGGAAATTTCCCAGAATGATGGAAATGTTCTATGTTTTGATTGAGGTGGTGGTTACATGGTATATAATTGTCAAAACTCATTAGACTAAACACTTAAGATCTGCGCATTTTACTGTTTTTATTATACCTGTATAAAAATAAAATGTTGGCAAATGAGAATATTCAGCCTTGAGGATTATTAATATGGATTTGACTTCTCTCAATGGTGTCCTGGAAGGCAGAGACGAATGCATAATTCATGAAGGCAAAATGCAGGAAAGACAAGAAGTCACATTTCCTCCTGTCTAAAAGCCTTCCACATGTGGCATGTGCTGTGTGTGGACTTGCTGGTGGAACACAGAGAGAGGTTATACGTGTTGTTCTTTGAATACTCATTGCATTGGGATAGGAGGAAGAACGAAATCAGTCATTCAAATATATGTCTATTCATATATTCAGCTGACTGAATATGTCATTCAGATGGCGTATATTCCTCTGTGCCATGTCTCCCTTTCAATGGAGCTTACACCTGTAGATGTGGGTCTTCTCCACACCTGTCTCTGTCCTCCATGTCTGTCAGAATTGCAGAAGGGAAGAAATGGCAGCCGCACCAGCTTCCCTCTTCATCCGACTTAGGATCCCCACCGGCAGCCCAGTG
Organism: Colobus angolensis palliatus; assembly: GCF_000951035.1. Taxonomy (NCBI): domain Eukaryota; kingdom Metazoa; phylum Chordata; class Mammalia; order Primates; family Cercopithecidae; genus Colobus; species Colobus angolensis. Next base: position 1,097,243 of record NW_012117032.1, on the reverse strand, counting down.
CTCACTCCACACTTGGTAAATACCCTATACTTGTATGTTTCTAAGTTCCTCCAGATGATAGAAAGTGGCCCCTTCTTCTGGGACTGTTTGGGGAGCAGCACTGTGTGAAGCTCTGTGGGGCCTCTCCAAGGTATAAGAGCTCATAGCCATGTATGTCTTCTTGCCCTTCTCCCCATCTTCAGACAACTCCTGCACACTTGCACAAGGTTGAATCCCAGGTAGTGTGGACTGAAGAGCAGTAAGTAAGGTCCTTCCCGGTCCTTTCTCAGAGAACTTGAAGTCTACTTGAAGGCACAAAGAGCAAAGTAACAACAGCAAAGAGCACAAAGAGCAAGGTAACACAAAGAACAAAGTAACACGAAGAGCAAGGTAACGAGCACGACACTCCCTTTGGTGAGTGTAGCATACATGGGGTAGACATCACTGGTGGCTGATGCTCTGACCTGGGTCTTCAAGGAGAAAGGGACAATGAGGATTGCATATGGGGCAGAAAAATCAGTCTGGCTGGAGAGGGGAACTCCTATGTGCACAAAATAACACAGGGTAAGCAAGGCACTGAATGAATGACAGAGACATTTGGACAGAGGCGGTGTGGTGTGCTAGAAAAATTAATCAGGCATTGGTATAAGACTAAAAAAGATGACTATACCACTGCAAGTCTTCGCCTTGGACCTTGCAAAAATGTTTAACTTAGCCAGAACTCCAGTGTCTCTGAAGGTCAAGTATGATCGTTAACAAAAAATGATTTTTAAAAGTTGTTATAGATACTGTTTCTTTGTTCAGATAATTTCACTCATCTGAACTTCTGGCTGATAGGTATTTCTTGTTAAAATATAATAGCTTTATTGTTGCTTTTACTCAACTAACATTGTTTTTCATCTTTTAGAGATAGCAGTACCTCTTTTTGCAAAGCGTCTCACTGCTTTTTGAGTGTTTCCATGAATGTGAGTTCGTGGGAGCCTTACAACATCTCTCGTTAGAGAGGACAATCTGAGGTTCACAGAGATAAGGCGGGCAGCCCAGTGAGGCCGCACTGTGAGTGAAGGCCAGGGCAGAGATTCAGAGGCAGGTCTTCTGCTTTCCAGACTGTCTGAGATTAGCACCTCAGTGTTTCTGGACCTTGTACCTGGGTCGTGATTTTCTGTTTTCCTTTGATACGGACTTGATCATTTCTCCATACTGAATTGTGTTTGACAACCAGGGTGCCAGGACCCTGTTGTAAACCTGTAGGAGCTCTATTTTGATAAGACTAGCCATAATTTATTGCTGCTTTAACCTCTCTGTTGCTTAGGCAACCAATATCCTGAATTAAGACTTGGGTTATTTTAGTTAAGTTTAAGAATTTATTACCTTCTAACCACTCAGCCCACCACTTTGCTCATGCTCCATGCCTATGAGTCACACTGACCCCCAAAGAGTTGCCCCAAACTCTAAGGCCTGTGCTCAGGGGCACGTGAAGAGCTGGGACACGTGCCTTGTGACTGAAACTGACACCGCCTGCCAATGTCCTTGTTAAGTGCACCAAAGGGAATGGGCCGAGGAACGCTCCATGTTGATTTTTCAACTGCCTGCCCTTTATTGCTGGATTACTATCTACTGCAGAATAGGTCAGCTTATTTCACAATAATGAAGCTGGCACTGGGTTAATTCTGTAACATAGAAAGATTGCCAGTGCCAAGGTGTCAGTCTGTTCCAGCTGCTGTAACAAAATAGACTGGGTGGCTTATCAACAATAGAAATTTATTTCTCATGGTTTTGGAGGCTGGCAGGTTCAAGATCCAGGCAGATTGGGTGTCTAGTGAGAACCCACTTTCTGTTCATAGGTGGCACTTTCTTGCTGTGTCCTCATATGGTTGAAGGAGAAGGCAGCTCTCGAGGGTGTCTTTTGTAAGGGCACTAATTCCAACCGACCTAATCACCTGCAAAAGGCCCCCCTTCCTATTGCTTTAGGGGTTAGAATTTCAACATATAAATCTTGTGGGTTTAGTGAGGAAAACAAACACACAATCTAACCTTTCCTGGACTGCTTGCAGCAGCATCAAGTCCTCTTGCTCTTCCATCTTGCTTAAACGTCCCTTCTTTCTCAACACCACTCTGCCACTCCGTCCTGAGCTCCCAGCACCTCTTGGCTGGATGACTGGGCTCATTTCTGGCCTTCCTGCCTTCACCTCATCCCAGCACATCATTTACCAAAGCAATATTTCTTTGCAGTCTGCCCTGCCAGGCATTCTGGGGATACTGAATAGCTCACAGTCCTATAGAAGAGAAAGACGAGCAAGGAGTAATTGCAGTGCATTTATTAGACCATAACCTCCTAGGACAGGTCATGTTGGTCTTGTTCTCTGTACCTAGTATTTATTGAATAAGGAAATGAATAAACAAATGAACAATTTCTGTAGGTTATAACTAAACACATATTCAAAGAGCTATGAAAATCTCCAGAAAATAGAAACTGACTGAGTTGGCAGAGGAAAGAAAGGGATGTGCTTAATTAGGTTGCAGTATTTTTTAGAGACTACAGTTTATGTGTTTCCTGTATGCATAGACCAGGCATTCATAAATATGGTCACTTTTTAATAGAAATATGTTATATTTTGGGAACGTCTTCCTATACATATTATTTACTCATGGGACAAAAGTAATGTTCTCCTTCAAATAGCAGCTTTTTGGGGACCTGTAACTGTTAATTTATAAACCTTTACTTACTTGCTAGAAAGTCTCGGACAGGGTCAGAAAGAAATTGGAAGGAGCCGCCTGTAATCCCATCACTCTGGGAGGCCAAGGCAGGCGGATCACCTGAGGTCAGGAGTTCAAGATGAGCCTGGCCAACTGGTGAAACCCCTTCTCTTCTAAAAATACAAAAAAAATTAGCCAGGTGTGGTGGCAGGCACCTATAATCCCAGCTACTTTGGAGGCTGAGCCAGGAGAATCACTTGAACCCAGGAGGTGGAGGTTGCAGTGAGCCGAGATTGCGCCATTGCACTCCAGCCTGGGCAACAAGAGTGAAACTCCATCACAAAAACAAACAAACAAACGAACGAACGAACAAACAAAAAGAAATTGGAAAGTGCCAAGTATAACTATCAGTTGTGGTTCAATCAATGCAAATAAGTATCCTTGGGTAAGTCAAAGGAAAACTATATTTTGATTTACCCAACACTTTGATTTCAAAAATACATTGACCCATTAACAAACAATTTTAGAGAGGCTTAAATACTAGTGAATATGTTATTTTAAGCCAGTAATATATTAAGAGATGTCATGAGTCTATAAATGTAGCAATTGCACGTGGCTGGCACAGAAATCTCAACTTCAATATGTGATGTTCAGAGTCCAATTTAAAGGGATTTTAATAATTAACCATAATTAATAACTAAGGTAAGTTTTGTTGTATCTTGAATCTTAAATGGTTGCCATGTGTCTGTTTATTAAAAATAGAGTTTCCTTTTTTTCTTTCTTCATTCACCTTAGGTTAAGTACAAATCTATTATAGCAAAAATGCAACAGTGGCATCCTGTGGCTTGGCCTATGAATGACAGGTGCGTGTCACCGTTATGATCTTGGAGGCTTGGTGTCATGGCTACACAGAGGTACAGGATCATTGTGAAGAACATGGCATGTCAGAAGGAAAAACTCCATTAGTTTTTTTAAGACCTAAAATTATTACAAATGACTCATTATGGTCTTTTTATTTCATGGGAGTAAATTACATGTGTAATTAAAAATTGAATTGAGAATAAAGCCACAGAAATGTACTTGTTTTTTCAAAAGCTTATTTTTCAGGATTCCCTGATGAAGTTTCCCTCTGTCATTTTTATACATAGAATATACCATTATTTCTCTCACGTAATTCTTATGTAAGTGTAGGAAATGGAGTAAAAGAATCCATATCAGACCATTAATAACTGTAAACACTTTTATCTCCCCACCCCCTGCCCCAGAAATAAATACAAGTAAATCTCAGAAGCCCTTTGATTGTGATGCTTGGCTACTGAGCCCTCTATGCTCGAAAGATGGCACTATCATATTTAGCAGTGCATGCTTCCAGCTTCAAACTTTAAAAAATAGTTTTTAAAATCTTCATAAACAACATACAGTTATACTTTTTCTTATTTAAAATGTTTGCATAAGTAGAATTATGATATTCACCTTCCATGAAGTTTTGCACTCAAGATGTGGTTGAGGTCTCACGTACGCTTATCTTGTGTGAAAGAATGTATGGAATATGAATACCATAATTCTACTTATGTAAATTGTAAAAATAAGAGCAAATATATATAATGAAGACCTTTGGATTTCTGCTTCTGAGGACTTCCTGTTCTCCTTCCCTCCACTTTCCTGTGGGCTTGCTTCTGTTATTTATCCGAGTTCTCTCTCCATTAAAGATAAATTCTCTGATAAGATAAAGTATATCTTTATTAATTCCTTTGTTATAGATCCTGCAAATACCTTCTGGAGGCCTGTTTTTTCCTCTCTAACGTTGATGGGATATGTTTTGTTATAAAGATGTTTTCTGTTCTGCAGGGTTGCGTGTCAGTTACAGTTGTCATTTGTAAGCAGTAGAATCCGGTCTGACCAGTTGAAGCAGAAAAGAACTTAGGAGAGACAGAGAGACAGTAGGGAGTTCACACAGCGTTTGGGACAGATGGGAGAAGAGGCCTGAGACAATTAAAGGGACACTCCCATAACTAACTGACCCTTTCTGGAATCTGCTGTCCACCCCAGGACCACACCGCCTTTGCCCAGGATGCGCCAGTGAAATGACAGCGGCTCCGGGAGGCGCGCCGGACGCCGGCTCCCTCCCGCTGCCCGAGGCCCCCGTGTCTGATTGGCAGGCCTGGTCACGTGCCCGCTTTGACTGTGAAAGAGTCCGGGAAGGCACCGATTCAGATTCTCTCTTGAGGAAACAACCAAAATTCACACAAGGTGGCCTAAAAAACTTGGCAGATTCACTTTGGGCCATAAAGATACTCTTCAAACTTAAAAAAAAAAAAAAAAAACTAAAAAGTATCTTCATGAACAACGTACATTTATGCTTTGTCTTATTTAAAAATTTTACATACATAAAATTATGATATTCACATTCAATGAAATTTTGCACTCAAGATGTGGTTGAGGTCTCACATCTCGGTAGTGTGTACTTGCGATTTTTCATGCTGAGGTCTTTAATTCTTCTGGAATTGTATAATTAGTATAGGAGTCTAGTTATAGTTTTTATATGAAAAGCCAATGCTTCCATCATCATTGATGACACAAGCTTATCTTTCCCTGCTGATCTGTAGTGCTGCCGCTATCATATTCCACATCCCACGTAGCCCCTACGTATGAATCCTGCATCAACACGGATTTGCACCAGGCTCTCTATGTCGTCCACTGCCTCTTCCTCTGCCCAGACAACTGTATTTTAATTTCTGTAACTATCTAGAATGTTTCAGAATCTGCAGGTCAACTGCTCCTGCCAACCCATTGTTCTTATTTTTCAAAATTATCTTGGCAATGATAATTCACTTTTCCATATGAATTTTAGAATCACATTAGAAATGAGCAGAAAAGTTCTGCTGGGATTTTGTTTGGAATTTAGTTAAATTTATAGATAATTTGAGCAGAATTGACATGTTCATGCTTTTGAGACCTCTTACCCATTATTCAGATCTTCTTTTATATCCTTTAATAAAACTATAATTTTTTCCCATAAAGCTCTTAAAAATTGTATGTAATGTATATTCTTTAGGTCCTTTATAGTTTTTGCTACTATTGTGAGCTGGCTTTTTTGTTTTTTTTTTTTTCAATTTTTTCCCATTTGTCATTGTTCACATATAGGCCAAAAGTTACTGAATTTAACATGTAGATCTTGTAATCAGTAGCCTTGCTGAATCCTTTTGTTAGTTCTAACAGATTTTCTGTTGATATCTATGCATTTTCTTTTTTCTTTCTTTTTTTCTTTTGAGACGGAGTTTTGCGCTTGTTGCCCAGGCTGGAGTGCAATGGTTCGATCTTGGCTCGCTGCAACCTCTGCCTCCCGGTTCAAGTGATTCTCCTGCCTCAGCTTCCTGAGTAGCTGGGGTTACAGGCACACGCCACCACGCCTAGCTATTTTTTTGTATTTTTAGTAGAGATGGGGTTTCACCATGTTGGTCAGGCTGGTCTCAAACTCTGACCTCAGGTGATCCACCTGCCTCGCTCTCTCAAAGTGCTGGGATTACAGGCATAAGCCACCACACCCCACCCATCTATGCATTTTTCTATGCCTAAAAATAGTTTCACTTCCTTTCCAAACCTCATGCATTTTATTTATTTGTTGCTTACTGCATTCGCTAGTATTTTCTGTGTAAATTTGACTGGGGTGGTGATGTCTGCCCTGCTTGCCTTTTCTTGGTTTTAATGGGAATAATCCAGAAAGATGTGATCGCTTTAGGTTTTTGGTAAAAACCCTTCATCAAATTAAGGAAGTTCTCTTCTGTTTCTAGCTTCCTAAGAGTTTTTCTTTTAGATAAGAGAAGGTGTTGAATTTATGGAATAAAATATGTCATTTTATTTCTTTTTGATCTATAAATGTGGTAAAGTTCTCCTGATGGATATTTCTGACATTCTCACATTACTGGGAAACATTAAAATTAGTTGTGATCATTAAAAAAAATACTCTGTTTGGATTCAATTTGCTAATATTTTTCAGGAATTTTAATCTACATTATAAGTGAGGTCACCCTGTAGTTTCTGTCTCTTGTACTGTCCTTGTTTCATTTTGCTGTTAATTCTACACTGTCTAAACTCAGTGGCCTGCCGTCCTTTTCTATTGTATGTGAAGCTTATTTAAGGTAGCAATGATCTTTTCCTTAAAGTTTTGATGAAATTCACTGCTGAAATCAGCTAAAACTAGTGTCTTTTTGGGGAGGTGGCTTGAGGGCAGGTATATTTGACTGTCAAATCAATTTATTTAATGCTAATTGTTTTATTCAGTTTTTCTTTTTTAAAATTCAGCCCATTTCAGATAGACATAAAATTGTGCCACAGATTCCCTTATGATTTTCTTGTTTCTGCTGCATATGTGGTTGGTTACATTATAGTTTTCTATTCCTAATGTTTATTTGTTCATTTTTCTTTATTTGTCAGCCTTAATGGGGATTTATTTTATTAGTGTTATTTTTCTTTTCTAAGACTCATTCTGTCATTTCTATTTTACTTTTGTTTCCTTTTCTTATTTTTTTGTTTTTATCTTTAATATTTCTTTCCATCACATTTTTTTTGGCCTAAATTCTGTTGTTCTTTTTCTGTCTTCTTGAATTGACATGAGTTCATTTATTTCATCTTTCTTATGGTTCTAAAAATATTTTTAGCTCTATAAATATTTCCTTTATTGCTATACCCTAAGTCTTTGTATTTTTTCTGTGCTTTCATTAACAATCAGTTTTAAAATATTTTATTTTTAACAGCTTCATTGAGATATATTTCACACCCTATACAACTCATCCATTTAAAGTGTATAATTCAATGGCTTCTAATATATTCACAGAGTTGTTGATATGGTTTGGCTGTCCCCACTCAAATCTCATCTTGAATTGTAGCTCCCATAATTCTCACGTGTTGTGGGAGGGACCCAGTAGGAGCTAACTGAATCATAGGGGTGGTTTCCCCCATACTGTTCTGGTGGTAGTGAGTGAGTTTCATGAGATCTGATGGTTTGATAAGGGATTTCTCTTTCTGCTTGGCTCTCATTCTTTCTCTTGCCTGCCACCATGGAAGATGTGGCTTTGCTACTCCTTGACTTCTGCCATGATTGTGAGGCCTCCCCAACTATGTTGAATTTTGAGTCAATTAAACTTCTTTTTTAAAATAAGTTACCCTGTCTCAGGTGTATCTTTATCAGCAGTGTGAAAACGGACTAATAAAGTCGTACAACCTATCATCATTATCAGCTTTACTTACTCAGTTATCAGTTGATGTATACTTGAGTGGTTTCCAGTTTGGGCTATTATAAATAATGCTGCTATGAACATTTGTGTGCAAGTTTTTGTGGACATGTGATTCATTTGGCATGAGTATATATGAGGAGTAGAATTGCTAGGTCATATTGTAACTCTGTGTTTAAGCTCTTCAGGAACTGAAGACTGTTTCCAAATGACTACCATGGCAGTGTTAAGAGGGTTCTAATTTTTTCAGCATCCTCACCAATGCTAGCTATACCTATCTTTTTTACTATAATCATCTTAGTGGCTGTGAAACAATATTTTGTTGTGATTTAATTTGCATTTCCCTGATGGATATTTAAGGGTACTCTGTGATACTGGGTTGATCATTCTATTTCTAGGTGACTTCATTTCTAGGTATTTTTTCAGTGGACAGAGCTTCCTAAGAAGTATATTTCCTAAAAAATTAGTTTTTAAAGAGAAAAATCATCATAGGATACTCAAATTTCCATTTTAAATTTAAGATCACAGGGTTTTATTCTTTGGTTTGTATTTGGATCTCTTTTTCTCTCACATTGAAAATCTGGTTTCTAATGACATTAGCATAATTACATATTTGTTTCATTCTACAAAATACATATAATAGTTTCACAAGAACAAAACCAATATTTAAAAATTTTGTTGTATTCTTTTTGTCCTTATTATATGCCAAACTGGATGTACAATTAGATTACTGCAATGCACCAAATTGGTGGTTCTTAACAGGAAACAGCTGCAATCCTAAAAATCTCTGAGAAGCATCCATCAGCTGTCTAAGCATGCAGCAATGAAGCAGGTGGTTCTCAAGTATTCACTGGGCATATCAGGTCTGCCCAAACACCTGGTTACATCCTTATTTGGAGACTGATAGCCTCAACTCTTCCTCTACCTATCAGATTTCTTGGGACTGCACACTTTAACGCAGAGTAATACAGAGAAGGGGATTCTGGGAAATGCAGTTTCAGGCTTCTACCTTACACAATTCAGAGAAGACTGTAGGAGGAAGTGGTGCTGATGCCAAGCTGATACAGACACAGACACATCCATTCAGTGTGTCAATCTTTATATGTCTTCTCTTGTCTTACTAGCCTCCAGGAAAATGTTGAATGGAAGTACTGAGAGTGAACATCTTTGTCCTGTTCTTGATTTTCCAACAATTCTTCTGTAAGGATGTTTTTTGTACATACTTTCTCAGGTTAAGGAGGTTTATTCACTTCTAATCTTAGTTTACTATGATTTTTTTTTAAAATCATGAGTTAGTGTTGAATTTATCAAATGCTTTATCTGTAACCTTGAAGCAATCATATGATTTTCTTCCTTAATCTTTTAAAGTAGTAAATATCATTTGATTATCTTTTCATCCTGAACCATCCTTGCATTCTTGGGATAAATCCAAAATTATTTTTAAAAAATGGATCTCTGGATTTAGTTTGTTAATATTATGTTAAGACTTTGATAATGTCTGTGATTGAGATTGGCTTGTGATTTTCCTTTCTTATCTTCCCCTTGTTTGGTTTTGGCATCCAGGTTTTACTAGTTTTATGGAATCCTTACTACAGCCACAGGCCCTGCATGAGACAGGCCATCACTACCTCTCTGATCTCATTTCCTACCACCCTCCCTGTTACACACTCTACTCAGTCTTACAAGTTCCACGCTGTGCCTCAGACAAATGAGTGCACATCCCTGCCTGACCACCCTCTCTTGAAGCTCTGTCTCTTCAATCTCTTTCATTGTTCTGCTTAGCTCTTATCATTACCTGACATATGATCAACTTACTGTGTTCTGTCTCCCTCCCTCTTCTAAAAGGCAGTGTCTATGAGGGGAAGGACTTTGCCTGTTTTGTTCCCTGCCATTCCCTCAGCACAGTGGACCATATTTATCAAATAATAAATATTTGTTCATCAGTGAATAAATGAATATATTTCTCCATGTTTGAAGAAAAGAGGAAGGTTTCTGTACGTGATCCACTCAGAAGTCAGATTTTTCATTTGAAAAAATTGTAACTTCTATTTAAACTAGAAAAGGGAGGAAATTCTTACACATAAGCAGCCTGCAGAGAAATACTGCTGAAGATGTCAGTCTGCTCTGCTGCAGCTGGTCACAGGAATAAGACTGATTGGCCAACTGTCCATTCTATTCCAAACTTTCCTTGCCTTTTTCCAGCATCTCAGTTGGTTGAAATTCTTTGCTTGAGAAAGAGACCTACGTTTTCAGTCCTGTGGATTTGAGTCCTTGGTGATGCTGCCCATGTGGGGTTGATGTGTAGTGCTTTGTTAACCTTGACCGTGAAGCAGGCAGTACAGACATCCTAAGGGGTACCCCCAGGCATCCATGAGTACTGCTCCGGCTCCCACTGTGTAGCTCTCCCAGCTCCCTTGATAGTACCAATCTCTCCAGAAGTCACTGGGGCCTCCCTTCTTGCTTATCCCCTCCATGGCCTGAGGACATTGAAATGCCAGGTAGCAGTTTCAATATCTACTCAATGAAACTGGTGATGGGTCCACAGCTGTGGGGATTGATATTTAACTTCCTATGTGTGTGTTTTGGTGTTGGGGAAAAACAGGCATGCAGAGTATAGCTACAGCTCTTTCTATCATCAGATGGCCCTGTAGCAATTCCACTCCTAGGTATATATCCCAAGGAATTGAAAACAGCCAGGAGTGTGTAGCCTGTGCTTATAGTCCCAGTTGTGCAGGAGGCTGGGGTGGGAGGATCGCTTAAGCTAGGAGTTTGAGGCTGAGTGTGCAATGATGATTGCTCCTGTGAATAGCCCCTGCACTCCAGCCTGGGCAACATAAAAGATCCCATTTCTTAAAAAAAAAAAAAAAAGAATTGAAAACTGGTGACCAAACAAATCCAAGTACCCACATGTATATAGCTGCACTAGTCACAGTAGCCAAAAGGCAGAAACAGCCCAGATGTCCATCAATAGAAGAATGGATAAACAAATTGTGGCATATACATATAACAGAATATTATTAAGCTATAAAAAGGAATGAAGTACTGATTGATGTTACAATATGGATAAATCTCAAAAACATAATGCTAAGTGAAAGAAGCCATGCACGAAGGTCACATACTATAGGATTCCATTTATTTATTTATTTATTTATTTTGAGATGGAGTCTCTCTCTGTCGCCCAGGCTAGTGTGCAGTGGCACGATCTCGGCTCAGTGCAACCTCCACCTCCCAGGTTCAAGCTATTCTCCTTCCTGAGCCTCCTGAGTAGCTGGGATTACAGGAGTGTGCCACCATGCCCAGCTAATTGTTGTATTTTTAGTGGAGACGGGGTTTCACCATGTTGGCCAGGCTGGTGTCGGACTCCTGACCTCAGGTCATCCGCCCACCTCAGCCTCCCAAAGTGCTGGGATTACAGGCATGAGCCACCATGCCCAGCTGGGATTCCATTTATATGCTATGTCCAGAAGAGGTGAATCCATGGAAACAGAAAGCAGGTTAGTAGTTGCCAGATGCTGGGGAGAGGAAAGATTGAGGAACAACTGCTTGATAGGCATAGGGTTATTTTTTAAGGTGATGGAAATGATTTGCAAATAGGCAGAGGTGGTGGTTGCACAATATTGTGAACATATAAAATGCCACGGAATTGTTCACTTTAGAATGGTTAGTTTTATGGGTTTTTTTTTTTTTTTTTGAGACAATTTTGTTCTTGTTGTCCAAGCTGGAGTGCAATGGCACAATCTCAGCTCACTACAAGCTCCGCCTCCCTGGTTCACGTGATTCTCCTGCCTCAGCCTCCCAAGTAGCTGGGGTTATAGGCATGCGCCACCATGCCCAGCTAATTTTGTATTTTTAGTAGAGGCGGCATTTCACTATGTTGATCAGGCTGGTCTCGAACTCCTGACCTCAAGTGAGCCACCCGCCTCAGCCTCCCAAAGTGCTGGGATTACAGGTGTGAGCCACTGTGCCCGGCAGTTTTATGTTAAGTGAATTTCACCTCAATAAAAACAAATGAAACCCTCTACATTCTTACATGCAGAGATAGTCATTGCACATTTAAGAGACAGATTGAATGAGCATTTGTCTTTGATTGTGTATGTGCTATAGAAATTCCTTTGAGAGAGCTGTGTTTTTAGTGAAAAATTAACACATAAACAAAATCATTTTTACTTATAAGCCTGGAGCCCTGTGAGACATCATTTATGTAGTGAGTGTTTTAAAGCTAAAGTAGCAACCTACATTTTTGATGGTTACAATTCTCCCTTTGAAGAAATGATGCCCTGTGGCTGGAAGCAGCACAGTCCTCGCCCCCACCCCCACCTGCCAGGACAGCACCGGTGCCCTTTCCATGACACGACCCTTTTCAGGATCATGATACAGACCAATTAGGGAGAGACAAACCCAGATATGTCTCAATTTGTCAAAAGCCTTGCTCTGTTTTCCCTGCGTGGTTGGGGTCTGATAAAATCCCATATAGAGTTTGGCTGAGGGGCATTCTTCTCAGTATTTACATCCCAAAAGGAGTTTTAAGGGACGTTTGATTTTCATGTTTCTGGTTCATTTCCCTTTAGCTCATCGAAATGAGATTATGAAAGATTGCTTTGATCTTTAACAGGACTTGTTCACAGGAGACATGAGGCCATTACCTTCTAAAAGGAAAGCTGTGCATTGCCAAGAGTTTGGACAGTTAACAGCATGAAGTTTGAACTTCATTTGGGGCTCCAGACCCTTGATACCCAACTGGGTCCTAAACTTGGCTTAGAAAGGCCTCTCGACCTCCAGCCTAATAAAGCCCATTAATTAACTGTCAGGCCGGCTGTGTAACAAGTGAACTTTTAGTGACTGTGCCATTTTCTTGGTTCCAGGCCAGAAACTGTCAGTATAAAACTCACACCACTAGTGAGACATTTCAGAGGAAAACTGGTACTTGCATAAGTGTTCCCTTATGAGTCAAATTTGCATCGCTGGATGTGTATTTTTTTTTAAATTAAAATGTAAATAATTCTGTTCCAGCAGCCTTTTTTTGGTTCTTCCAGATACTCTACACTTGAGCATGAGTGACTATGAGGCTAATTGGAATCTCTCCGATTGCTTTAATGTACATGGATTTCGGCACTCAGGGTGTAAGGACGGGAAATAAGAATATTATAAAATGATGACCCAAATCTCTGCTTAAATGAACTTGAACTATCTTCTGGTGAGATGATATTTAAAAGGCACGAGACTGGGGTTGCAGTTACAGTTCTTTAGTTTGTCAGTAGTAAGAACCGAGTCAGGTCAGTTTGAACATAGAGAGGAATTTGTTGGAAAGCTATCAAGGTGTTTTGCAATGTTAAAGCACGAGTTGGACACAGTCCCTAGGAGGGGCCCAGGAGCAGACGCTGGAGCAGCTCAGAGGCCTCCACAGCTGCAGCTCCTGTTGCTCCCTCACTTTCAGATGGTACTGAGGACTAAAAGCAGAAATGTTATAGAGAGTTAGGCATGGGAGAAGATTCTGCAGAAGGTTGAGAGGACAGGCTGGGTAATCCATGACCATCCTCCCAAATGAGGTGGCTATACAGCAGTTAAAATATTTAAACAACCAGGGAGAATCCTTGATGTCATCCCTTCTTCCACAGCCCCAACACTTGGGCATTCAGCATCTGTTTGAACATCATCCATGATGGGGAGCATATACTACTTATGAGGACAACTTATCCCCATTATTGGACCATATGACATAGGAAAAAGTCATTATATTAAAGGGAAACTTGACTTACACCCTTTGGCCTGCCATCTAGACTTGGAGCACATAGATCAAGTCTTACTCAGTGTCCATATGATTGTCTTTTGCATATTGAAGATAAATCAACACACAGTCTTCCTAGACTTTTCTCTTATTCTAGCTCAAGCGTATTTAATGCCTTCAGTTTTCCTATGATGGTGGCTTCCACTCTGTCCAACCCCTTCTGCACATAATGGCTGTTTTAAAATGCAGTAGCCAGGATTTGATATATACTCCAGACGTGGTCTGGACAATAAGCTTCTAGGCATGTGGCTTTGAATTGCACTAGCATCACTTCATTGGCTTGGGCTGTGCTTGCAGGCCATTCATGAACCATCACCAAATCAACTCTCTCCTGTTATATTTTTGCACAATTAATTTTTAAAACACAAACGCAGGATGGTATACGAGTCAAAAAAGGCACAATGAGTAGTCTTTATTCAGATTATTTTGATTTTGACCCTGCCTTTCGTTATACTAACTGTCTTCCTACAGCCAATTAAGAGACATAGATTCTGTGCCTAATTCAAAGTCATTGATGGGAAAAAAAATTGAACTTATTAGGGCAAGTGCAAAGCCTTTTGATCTAGACAGAACTAGCAGTGTCTCTACAAATGGACACGGAGCAGTAGTCTCTGAGTACAGTTATTAAACCATCTATGAATCAGCCCAAATTCAGGCTATCTCAGAATGTGTCTGATAGAGGAACTGCTCCTATAACTATTGATAAGACTTACTTGAAGAAAAGCTCTCGACCGGGTGCGGTGGCTCATGCCTGTAATGTCAGCACTTTGGGAGGCCAAGGTGGGCAGATCACAAGGTCAAGAGATTGAGACCATCATGGCCAACATGGTGAAACCCCGTCTCTACTAAAAATACAAAAATTAGCTGGGCGTGGTGGCGGGCACCTGTAATCCCAGCTACTCAGGAGGCTGAGGCAGGAGAATCACCTGAACCTGAGAGGCGGAGGTTGCAGTGAGCCAAGATCGCACCACTGCACTCCAGCCTGGGCTACCAAGCGAGACTGCATCTCAAAAAAAGCCAGAGCAAGACTCTGTCTCAAAAAAAAAAAAAAAAAAAAACCCAGAAAGAAAGCTCTCAGAGTCTTTATTATTTTTGCTCCCAGGGACTTGTTAAGAATGTGGACTACTTTCTTTATGTGTGTCTGTATGTGAGGATATCTTCTTATGGAGTCCCATAAAACACACTCAGGAAACAGTATCTAATTATGTTACCATGCAGCATGCAAGTTTCCAGTCTGTTCCATTGGGATTTACATGAGAGGCTTTATCAAGTGTTCTGCTGTAACTGTGATATGCTATAGGCATAGTGTATATGTCTGTGTTCTTCCCATCTATTAGCTCTATCAAAGCAGAAAATAAGGGGAAAGAATCAAGAACTGAGTCACAGAGTTGGAGACTACTAAAGGTCCTTGTTGACCAGGAGACTTCAGGGACACAAGATTCCAGGTCTTGGGGTGGCCCAAACGTCAGGTTGAAGAATGAAAGACAAAGGTTGAATCATAGGTTGAGTCATTGACCAGTGAAGATCCAGAAGAAAACCCCAAAAATGGAGGTCAGGACAATCAGCTGATGCGGTCATGAGCAGTGGCAGCTGGTTTTAGGTCCAAATCCTGTGGCATCAGCTTCACCCAGTGTGGCTGAGGTCCTTCCAGAGTGGCCGCTGGATCTGTTCCCTGACAGCCGGAGTTAAGAAGCTTCTTTCTCTTTGCTACCTGCTACGATTGTGCTGTCTACCCCCACAGGGTCTAGCGTGTCTTAGTCCTTCTAAGCTAGGGATAAAAATAATAGACTCTTTTTGTTGCCTTTAGGATAAACCACAAGCATTGATTACTTTGGGCTTGAGTTCTCTTTTGACATGCTTCTTTATTCTACCTTCTTTTTAAAATCCCATCTTTTTATCTCGAATACGTTTATTTATTTTTGTCTTTTACATGTTCTATATACTCGGTATTAACACCTACATTTGTTCTTGGACTTAAATGGCAATATCTATATCATATAGCTTGATTTATTAATGTTTGTAAAATAGGTGTATTCATGGAACATGTATTTTAGTATATTGAATAGTATTTTTAACATCTATAGGGAGCTTGAAATTTACAGATACTTCCTAAGGATCTTTTTCTTTAAAGTTGTAACATGCTTTTGTAGGTCATATAACCTCTAATTTGCCAATTTTGTAAGTCTGTAGATTTAGTTTTTTTCTTTTTTAAATCATAGTTAATCTGAATCAGTAAACACTACATTTTGAAGTTTAACAATTAGCAGAGTGTCTGATCAGTTGACCAGAGTTAATTGGTGTGATTTTAGGACTGTGTTCGGCTTTACAGTATGATTTAATATTGGCACTTAGTAAATTAAATGAGATCATTTTACAACTACTCATAGTACAAGGCTGACTCTTAATGTGTAACATGCATGATGGAATAATAACCCTACAGTAGCCCAGATTGTACTTTCTTTCTTTCTTTTTTGTTTTAAATAGAGATGAGCCTCACTGTGTTGCCCAGGCTAGTCTTGAATTCCTGGGCTCAAGCAATCCTCCTGCCTTGTCCTCCCAAAGTACTGGGATTACAGGCATGAGTCACCACACCCCACCCTAGATGGTACTTTCTGTTGTTGCTGTTAACATTACGTATTCATCCACCAAGTATTGTTGAGTGCCTAGAATATTCTGGAAACTGGGCATACAAATGCCCCTGTGTAATTCACATCACACAATTATTTAGAGTCATTCACTGTTAGGCAGCCAATCCTAAATCCCTGCGAATATGTTAATTACGAACTAGATAGGGATAAGCAAAGTCTAAGGAACTGAGCAGACCTACAGGCATTCTAGAATCAAGCTGGAAAGATGTACAAATGGGACCTTCACTGATGATGGAACACAAGCAAGGAAGGGCCTGTTCCTTGGACGTGGAAGGGCCAAGATTCAATGGTGAGTCTATGGGAAAGTGACAAATTTAAGTCCAATTCTAGCCCTGTTTTGGTAGCTAGGGGGATAAGAAGAAGAATAGTTAACATCTATTGTGTGCTCCCTGTGAGCCAGGCATTGTTCTAAGCACTTTGCATGTATTGATTCCTTCAGTCCTTATAACACCCTTATGATGCAGATTCTGTTACAATGCCATCTTATAAATGAGGCTTCTGAGGCACAGAGAGGTTAAATATTTTACCCAAGGTTGCATAACATGTAAACGGCCAGGCTGGAGTCCAATCCAGGCAGTCTGTCCCTAGAGCCTATGCCTTGGTGGTCACAGGGCTAAAGTGAGGAAACAGTTGGTGGACAGCCTCTTGGCTCTGTGAAGATGCACAAGTGGAGATATTATTAGGCACTGCTGCATATCACTGAGTCGGGATCTCAGCCTCGCTCACCCACACAGATGCTCTTGATTTACCCAGTAATAACTTAATCGGATGATTTATACACACCATGTCCTGTTGGAACGAGTGAACAGCAACTTAGTTCTGGTGTGTTATGAAATAGAGATTTTAAAAATCCGAATGACTTGTGGCAAAACAGATTTTACCCTGGGAATGCAGAGAGAGAATAGCTCAGGTCCAAGGAACCTCACGGACTCCCTGTTTAGGTTTCTGCCTCCCCAACCCCATTGTACATTTGACTATCTCCCACATCCTCATAAATCTGAGTGCCCTGGGTGTCTGGATAATGAATGAGAGATGGGTATTGATGGATGAGTACGTATGAGATAGGACCTGTAAAAAGTGATTCATTAACCTAGGCAACCCTTTATAGCTAAAAATATCAAAGCTAGGGGTTATCTTTTTAAAACACACATCTAGCCATTTGTCCCCTCTGCTTAAAACTCATTAATGACCCTCTTCTACCCAGAGGGTAACTTCTTAATGCCATGCCCTGCTCAAGGCCCTCCCAAGGTTGACCCCTTCCGCGCTTCCCCCAGCAGGCCCTGCATACCACAAATTCCGATCAGCTCCTGATACCCCATGGCCTTTTCTCCCTACCTCTGCACCTCACCCTCCAGCCTCCTGTTACCCAGGGTTGCTGCTGCTTCAGTCCCAGCTCAGATCCACCTCCCAAGGAACCTCTTGTGTCAGACCTGGTGCTGAGACAGCCAAAGCATCTGGTCCAGCCCGCCCCAGAGCCAGGAAATCCCTGTGATCCGGCAAATTAGAAATGCGGTCAAGGTCGGGACCTGGAACTGAGCAGGCCCTCAGTGGTCTGTCCCAGGGTGGAGACCCAAGGAGAAGGGGAGGCTCAGCCAAGACTTCCACCGGGGCAACGAGGGGCAGCCAGCCCTACGGGGTCACCTGCAGGGCTCAGTGGCTGCAGTTACGATACTGAAGGGATCAGAGGAGGGGAAGAAACCCCGTATCTGGCCAGGCGGAGAGCTCACTGGTTCTGGAGCAAAATCTTTAGGGACAACTGCAACAGGGCTGGGAGAGGTGAGAGCTCAACAACCTCAATGGAGGCAGAGAATCTCTCAGCATCACCAGAGGTATAGAGCAGGGATGGCCCCCAAGCTGACATCTCCTGGACTCTGCTTCATTACCAACCTATACTGAGAGCCCATTGGATAGTTCTTAAGAACACAAGAGATGATAGTGAATTAAAGCCCCTCAAGGGTGGGCTGGTTGATTTCCAACCAGGCACCTACTTTGCGGTTCGTATTATTCTCGCTCACTCATCTGTTCAATCCACAATTTATGTTCGTGGCCGTGTGTCCCAGGCACTGTACTATGGGCTGGGCGTGCAAAGTAGGAAACACAGCCCCTGCCCTCCGGGAACTCTGGGACCCCTGGGCAACCAGACACAAGGAGGCACAAAGGGAATCGTGGTGGTGTTAAGGGAGCCGCAGGGTTCATCAGAGAAGTGTGGAAGCTTCTCCCACAGGGGCTCACCCCGGGACTTAGCTTGTCTTCCCTCTCCTGGACCGGTTCTTCTCACCTGACTCCTCTGGTTCAGATTTGACTTCTCTGTCGGGCTCTGCCTCAGCTTCTGGCTCCTCCACGAAGCATCTCCTCCTCCAGCTCTCAGCTGTCTCTCTCTTCCCTGCATTTGCACAGCCATAGTTACCTGTGGCATCAAATTAGGTGCTTGAGTAAATTGTGTTTGGTTCTTTTTGCTCCTGACTGGATTGGAAATGACTTACATCTTATAGATAAGGTTACATCTTATCTATTTATTTTAGAGACAGGATCTCACTCTGTCACCCAGGCTGGAGTGCAATGGTGCGATCACAGCTCACTGCAGCCTTGAACTCCTGGGCATAAGCAGTCCTCCTGCCTCAGCCTCCCAGGTAGCTGGGACTACAAGTGAGCACTATCACACCTGGCTAATATATACATATATATTTGTAGAGACTGGGGAGGCGTCTTACTATGTTAACCAGGCTGGTCTCGAAATCCTGGCCTCAAGAAATCCTCCTACCTTGGCCTCCCAAAATGTTGGGATTACAGGCGTGAGCCATTGCACTCAGCCAAGGAGTTACACGTCTTATACTTTGCTTTATCTGCAACAGTGCTTAGGACATAGTTAGTGTCCAACTAATATTTGGGGTGGGTAAAAACAATGTAAAAGAAACTCTCTTTCTTTCTCCTTCCTTCCCTTCCTTGATCCCTATCTGTCTTCTAACCTCTGCCTCTTTCCCCCTCCTTCCCTCTCCCTTTCCCTCTCCCTCTCTTCTTCTTTCTCTCTCTCCCTTCCATCCCTCTCTCCAGGATTTCAGCAGGAAGATTACACAGACTGAGCTGAGGACCTGTGAGCCCCCTTTCTGGCCTGTCCCAAAAGGCCTCGTTGGGGAAGTTCTTTGGAGTATGGAAGGAAGGATTTTGCAGATGGAGGGCGAAATCAGGCTGTGGGCCTTTGGAGGAGGCACAGTTATCATTTGCATTTCTCTGTGGAGTGAGAACTCTGTAATTTCGGATTTTGCCTAATTGCTGTTCTGAGTTCCCAGGTCGGCCGCTCTTCGGGCAGGCGTGTGTTTGTGGGAGAGGTGCACTATTAATGGCTCTGAGGCTCTGAAGCTCCGTCCAACTATGGCTTAAAGGTAAGATGACTCAGATCGGGAGCAGGTCAGTTCCAGAGTTCTGCTTTTCTTCAGGAGCACAGATTTGTTCCGCCACAGGGAGGGGAGGAGAAGCTGGCGCTGCTGAGGAGTCCCAAGCACATGTTATATTTGCAGGCAGCATCTTTGGTTTGTGACAGCTCCAATTTAAGCTCTGAGCAGCTGGTAGCCAGCAACCAGGCGACATCAAAGATGGGCACATGCGTGTTCTCTCTTTAGCCATGGGCTCTCCCGGCACATGTTTGCGAGGCCGCAAGACTGTTTCTCGTTTGCACTCTGTAGACATTTTGGAGAGTTACCTACTTCCTTTGAAAATTATTTTCAAGTGTTCCTAAGTGCTAGTGAGAATGACACACAGGCTGCCTGTGCCTGGGGAGGAACTGGGGCTGCGGGCTGCCCTCTCCCTGGGCTTCCCACGTGGATTCAGACTCACAAACCAAATCAAACCAAGCCTGCTCTGTCTCCCTCCATCTGAGGTTGGGTTGTCACCAGCAATTGATTTTTTTTTTTTTTTAAGTAGAGCACATTAAAGCACCAGAAGTTATGGCCCTTTTAATCTATCATTGGCAAACACCTTGGCAAGTGTGAAACAAATGCATTTTGCTTTCAACTTTTTTATAACTGGCATCTCCTTGTGCTTTTGAGTTAAGGCCACAGGTGTGAATGCCACAGGGAGTAGTTTCAGTTGGGCAGGGCCCAGCTAGGAGTGGCTGCTCTCCAGAGGTCGCTGTCCAGGGCCATGGCTGGATTTAGACCCCTTCCCCTCTGGCCAGACCTCTACACAGGCCAAGCCTGGCTGAAATGAACATTCTGGAAGTCTTGAAACAGACAAAAGCACATCAGAGTTTGCTGCCACACATACAGGGCTATGCGCAGAGCAGAGGCTACGGTGTGTGTGTGCGCGCGTGTGTGTGTGTGTATGGTAGTGTGATATGCATGGTGTGTTGGGTGTTGTATGTTGTGTGTGTGATATATGTGGTGTGTATGTGGTGTGTCTTTGTGTCTTTGGGTGGTGTGTGTGTGTGGTTTGGTGTATTTGTGCGTGTCTGGTATAGTCTATGTGGTGTGGTGCATAGTGTGGTTTGTGTGGGGTGTGTGTGCATGTGGTATGGTGTGTATGTATTTGTGTGTATGGTGCATATTGTGTTTGTATTTGTGTGTGTGTGTGTGGTGTACGATATGGTGTGTGGCATGGTTTGTAGTGTGTGTGAGTGTGGTATGGTGTGAGTGTGGTGTGTGTGTAGTGTGTGTGTGGTATGTGTATGAGTGTGGTGTGGTGTGTAGGAATAGTGTGTGTGTGGTGTGTGTAGTGTGTGCATTTGTATGTGTGGTATGTAGTATGTGAGTGGATGTGGTGTATGTGGTGTGGTGTGTGGTGTGTGTGACAGCATTGTGTGGTGTGTAGTGTTTGCATTTGTGTGTGTGGTGTGTAATGTGTGGGTGTCATGTGTGAGTGTGGTGTGTAGTGTATTTGTAGGTGTGGTATGTAGTATGTGAGTGGGTGTGGTGTGTGTGGTGTGGTATGCAGTGTGGAGTGGGTGTGGTGTGTGTGGTGTGTGTAGTGTGTGTGAGTGTGGTGTGGTACGCAGTGTGTGAGTGGGTGTGGTGTGTGTGGTGTGGT
>NW_012117032.1:1064084-1075029 GCF_000951035.1 Colobus angolensis palliatus | reverse complement strand
ATTTCTGCACATGGTATGTGTTGTGTGTCTGTGATGTGTGTGTGTGGTGTGTAGTGTATGTATTTCTGTGCATGGTATGTATTGTGTGAGTGGGTGTGGTGCGTGTAGTGTGTGTTTGCATGCGTGTGTGTGTGTAGGGAGGTAAGCACTGTTGACAGGAGTGGCGTCCTGTGGAGAGCCAGCCCCCTCAACATTGCAGAACATCGCCAACAGTGACTGTATATTGAGGACACATGAGGACATGCTCGGCACACATGTCCTTATTTAAGTCTTCGAAACAATGCTGCAAACCCTTTCACAACCCTGTGAAACCCTGTGTGGTCCAGTTCCTAAGAGGTCACAGAAGTACCAAGGCCTGTTAGGAACCAGGCCCTGCGGCAGGAGGTGAGCAGCAGGCGGGCAAACAAAGCTTCCTCTGCATTTACAGCTGCTCCCCATTGCTCACATGACCGCCTGAGCTCCGCCTCTTGTCAGATCAGTGGCGGCATTAGATTCTCATAGGACCTTGAACCCTGTTGTGAACTGCACATGGGAGGGATCTAGGTTGCGGCTCCTTAGAAGAATCCAATGCTTAATGATCTGTCGCTGTCTCCATCACCCCTGGATGGGTCTGTCTAGTTGCAGGAAAACAAGCTCAGGGCTCCCATTGGTTCTACATTATCATGAATTGTATAATTATTCCATTATATATTACAGTGTAATCATAATATAAATAAAGTGCACAGGAAATGCAATACACTTGAATCATCCCGAAACCATCCCCCTTCTCCCCGGCCCCTGTCTGTGGAAAAATAGTCTCCACGAAACTAGTCCCTGGTGCCAAGAAGGTTGGGGACCATTACTGTAAAGTATCACTCTCCCACCTTCACAGATGAGGAAACTGAGACTCAGATAGTGCACTAGTTTGCTAGGGCTGACACAGCAAAGCACCAAAACCGGATGGCTTAAAACAACAGAAACGTATCTGTCATAGTTCTGGAGGTTGGAAGCCAGAAATCAAGGTGCCAGCAGGGCCGTGCTCTCATTGACTCTAGATGGAACCCTTCCTTGCCTCTTCCTGGCTCCCGGTGGTTGCTGTTGACCCTCAGCACTTTTTGGTTTGCAGCTGCGTCAATTCCATCTCTGCCTCTGCCACCCGTGGCATTCTTCTCTCTGTGTGTCTTGGTGTTTGTGTCTCCTCATAAGAACACCAGTCATGTTGAATTAAGGATCCACCCTACCCTAGTAAGACCTTATCTATTTAATTAATATCTCAGTGATCCTGTTTCCAAATAAGGCCACATTCTGAGATACTGGGGATTAGGTCTTCACATATCTTTTGGGAGACACAATGCAACTGGTTAAACATAAGGAAAATATCTTGCTTAAGGTAACCCTACCTGCAAGTGGCAGAGAAAATTTGAATCCAATGCTGACTACCAAACTCCTTTTCTTTTCTGTACATTAATTTATGCAATTGCATTGATTGATGGTTACAATTTACTTAGGTTCATTTAAGCTTTGTATTTTCTTTCCCACAACCCCCTTTGCACCCCCAGTTTCTCAGCTGCTATATTGCCCACATAGGATTTCCCACATAGGATTTCCCATGGTAGCTTTTCTTTCTTTTCATTAGCTCTCTCTTAGTTGAGTAGGAAGATGGAAGGTCAGGGCCGAGGAGCTAAGTCAGACTCAGGGATGGTGTCTGTGCCAGAGACACAGAGGGATCATGTCCAGTCAGGAAAAGAGAAATCAAGTATTTCAAAGAGAGAGGATTTCATACAGGAATTGGTTGTAGGAGCATTGGATTAGAAGGGCTGAGGGAAAGACAGAGAGAGAGAGACTACAGTAGGAACAACAAAAGGAGAAAGAAGCCATTAGTAGGAAATCATATGTGGGCATATGGCAGCCAAGGTATCTGGAGAAACCTCTTTTATATAATGAAATCGCTCTTATATAATAGCTTGTATGGCTAAGACAAAGGGAAAGAAAAGGAAGCCATTAAACCTCCCCAAATGACATAAGAAAAGACCAGAGTTGTTGTTTGTTCCACAGGCATTTGTCATCCATGGTGGGCTTGATACTGGGTTTTAAGAGGCTATGCCCCTGGTGGCAAAGGTTAAGCCCAGCACCACACGAGATAGAATGTCAGAGCAGAGATATATCGTACACAAAGCCGGACCCCCAAAGAGTGCCATTCCTGAACTAGAAAAATCTCCCAGACGGAGAAACACTAAGAATACTTATCTATATCTTAGCTCTTGGTAAAGTGACAAACCAAACCAAAAGCTGCCCATGAAAAGACTCCCAAAAAAGTCTCTAGTGAAAGAGGTTATACCTATTTATTTTCATTCTGACACTTGTAATTGAGCGAGCTCTTGACTGATGTTTGATAGCAGGAAACTGCCTACCCAGAAGAAAATAGGTTACCTGCTTGGGAAAAGAAAGATCTAGAAAATCAAACATTTTTAGTTCTTTTGGTTGTCTTTTGCTTTTTGTCGTTGTTGTTATTTGTTTTATAGCATTTCTAATCCAGATTTTTCTACTTCTTATAGAAGATTATTTTTCTTGATAGAAAATAATAGAAGTTTTGTTGTTGTTGTTGTTGTTTGTGATGGAGTCTTTCTCTCTCACTCTGTTGCCTAGGCTGGAGTGCAGTAGTGCCAGTATCAGCTCACTGCAGCCTCCGCCTCCTGGGTTCAAGCGATTCTCCTGCCTCAGCCTCCCGGGTAGTTGGGATTGCAGGCACGTGCCACCATGCCCAGCTAATTTTTGTATTTTTAATAGAAACGGAGTTTCACCATGTTGACCAGTCTGGTCTCGAACTCCTGACCTCAGGCAATCTGCCTGCCTTGGCCTCCCAAAGTGTTAGAATTACAGGCGTGAGCCACCATGCCCGGCTATAGGAATCACTTTCAGAAAGAGAGAAAAACACATCAATTTAAAAGGAAGTGTATTGTCCATGTATCTCTACTTGTAATGGGTGAAGAGTTGGAAATTTGGTAAATAAGCCCAGGTTCCATGCAGCTTCTGTGACCAGTTGTCTCCTTTGACAGGCACCTGAACCCTTATTTGGATGTAATGGAGATGCGGCGAGAAGCTTGTGGTTTATCTTTAACACCAGTGATTTACACTAAGAATTTACTTTGGGCATTTCAGTGATGTCTTG
This sequence comes from Colobus angolensis palliatus, assembly GCF_000951035.1. NCBI lineage: Eukaryota > Metazoa > Chordata > Mammalia > Primates > Cercopithecidae > Colobus > Colobus angolensis. The sequence goes on along the minus strand of NW_012117032.1, from coordinate 1,071,881 downwards.
TGGAGCCTGAACTAGGCTATCAAAAATAAATATGTAACAGTATTTTCCTGTAAGGAATACTGACGTACAAGGAATAAGGCATCCTTAGCAGGCAGTGTGAAGTCAGAGAACTCCTGCCTTCAGCCCATGGTTCCAATTAATATGCTTCCAATAGCATCATAGCTACAACCTTGAGGATTTCTATCTCCCGCCTGGACTAATAAATTGATCTCTCAGAAACAAGCTGTGAGCACAATTTTAAATTTAAATATTGTGTCTCTCAGACTGCTGTGCTTTCAGTCACGATATTAGCTCAAATGAAGGACGTACTGAATTGAATATCTGGATATGTTGGCAGAAGCCTTCAGCCTAATCAAAAAATTTATAGGCAGACAAATTTGCTCGGGAGCCAGACATCTTCTCTAAATCTAGACATGCAAGTCATTTAACCACTGATCTACAGTGTCCCTGAGCTTCCTCGAGGTCAATTAGAGGACCTTATCCATTTAGTTCAGCTTCATGACTTTAACAAATGATTTGCTGTTTTTTTTTTTTTTTTCTTGGTTACCAGAAGCTAATAAAAACTTCACAGAGATTTAGAGACAACTAATGACATCAGGAGTGTTGGCTGCCATGCCTACCTGCTCTAGTTCTCATTTGGAAATTCCCCATGCTCAGCTGTGAAAGAACGGAATGGAAACCAATCAGGGGACGGGGATATTGATATCTAGCCTACACGGATGGAGAAGACATAGAAAGATATGGAGAATGACATCACAAAACCTTCAATGCCTTCCAGTCCACAGGCAGGCGGTCACTCACAGGTGCAATAACCTTTCGGGCTCTGCCTCTGAAAACATTCAGTGAAAACTGGTGACTTGGTTCATTTTTCAGGCAAAGAAATAAAGGCACGAGTTGAAAATAGACAGAGCTATAAAGCTTTAAGAGTGGCAGCTTTCTGTCCAAATTCCAACAAAAATAGTTATCCGATCTCTCTCTTTTTTTTAAAGGCAGCAGGAGAACATAGATCCAAAATTCTGTGTAATCCACTCAACCAAGACTGCAACAACAACAAACAGTTTATGTTATTCTTGGCAGAGCTCAGATCTCAGGTGACATCAAAGGTGACTACATAGATACATATACGATGAAGTCAGCTTATAATTCAATTCTATGAGATTTACAAATTTAAACTGCTTAGGGCTTACAAGTTTCTGAGAGACAGAGAATGCCACCAACAAGTGGATAGATGGCAGATGACACATGTGAGCCCCAAAGTGCTAATTTCCTGAATATACAAAGAGCACTTAAAAGTTAATCAAAAGACAACTCAATGAAATAATGGGCTCTTGCCTATGTTACAAATATTTTCATCTGGTATGACATTTACTCTTTGATTTCATTACTTTTGTGATTTTCATAGGCTTGTATTTTATGTGGTCAAATCTCTATGTCTTTCTATTGCTTGTATGTTTAGAAGGACGTTCCTCCTTCTGAAGTACACATATTTGATTTTGGATTTGAGAGGGCATTCATTTCTGATCCAACTATAAAGTTTTTGGTGTGTGGTTAATGGTAAAAATAGACTCACATTTTCCTAAATAATTAACCAGTTGTTCCAGCTCCATTTATTGAGTGGTCCTTCCTTTCCCAACTGATGTGCGGTGTAACCTTTATCGTATATTAAATACTCATGCGTGCTAAAAATAAAAAGTCATTTCAGTTGAGTGCCGTGAGTTAATCCAAGGAGTTTGCAGAGGTGGCGTTTGCAGCATGAGGATGTCCTTCCTTTCCACTCCTCCCCAGAGACTGAAAACAGAGGGAAGGAAGCCAGGGAAACATTAAACAAGGTCTGCTGCTCTGGATAATGTCTATGAGGGAAAAAAACGCAGGCTGAGATTTTATGATTTAAAGACTATTATGCTGCTTAAAGAACTAACCCTGCAAGGATAACAATAGCTGCTATTTATTGGGCGCTTGCTTTATGCCAGGCACTGTTCCCAGCGGCCCCACCATGGCGTCACTCCATGCTTACGACCTAACCCTAAACCATGCTATGGACACTTTTATCATTGCCCCGATTTTGGACATGAGGAAACTGAGACCCTGAGACACCGTGTCCCTTACCCCACAGTCATTCAGAAGAACGGCCACCCCAAATGTGGCTAAGCCAGCCAGTCAACAAGAGTGCTGGGATTGTTACCTTCTTCAAAACAATACCTCTCAGCAAAGCCATCAAATGTCAGCCAACACACCAAGGAAGGTCCCTGCAGATGGAACACAGGGAGGCAGATGTTACCTCATGGGAATGGCCCCAGGACATAAAGGAGTCAAGCGCAGCAAATTCTAAGGTTCAGAGAAATGGACCACTGTCAATTTCCAGGAACTCATTTAGCTCCTGTCTTTTCACATTAATGTTTCTCCTTTCCAGGAAAGCCAAGGAAAAGACTTTTCATCCAACTGGCTTAGGAGGCAAGACAGAAACCTTTTCCTCATAAGATCCTATCACAGCTGGGCTAATTCTGTGCCTAAATCTTTGGAGATGAGTGGCCTCTGGGTGTTTTCATTATTTATAATTAATTGTTCATTTATCAGACATTTATGGAGTGTCTCAATGGGCAGTGAGATGTGAGGCACAGGGATGTGGTAAAGCCCTCAAACCTTCTGCCTTCACGCAGCATCCATCTGGGGGATGCACCCCCAACCCAAGGCTGGGGTGTGTGCTGTGGTGTCACAGGAAGTGCTGCCTTTCTCGAATGGGGCTGTGTTTACACAGGGCCAGGAGAACCAGATGCTGAACTGGGGTCAGGCTTCAGGAGTCCTGGCTTTTGGGACCACTTTGACACTTCCTGTCTTCACAGCAGTCATCCTATTTCAGGATTCTTATCCCTAAAACAGGAATATTAACACAGCTCCGCCTGTCTCTGCAGGTCATCACGAGCAAGCACCTAGTGCGTGTGAAAGTGTCTTGAGTGTGGGAGTTGCTGTATAGATGCAGAGTTTTAGTACTGAAAGGAGGAATACTACTGTTGATTTGTTTTTGTTTCTCGGTTGTTGTGTGTTTTGTTGTTGTTGTTGTTTTACATCATGGTCCTATGTGGCTGGTTTGCCGGCCCAGCCTTAATGGCCAGTTGGCTCCAAGTCAGAAGACATGATCTCCTCCCCCGCTGTCCTTGCCATTGTTTAAAGCCCCTCCTGAGGAATGGGCTGCCTTGGTGTTTTGTCAGTTCAAACCACATCCTGCCTGTTTCCACTTTCCATAAGACAGTTCGCAACACCGGTGGTTTTCAGATGTGGCCAGCTTCTTGGTGAAGTGATAGCAGGGCCTTGTTCACAGAAGTGAAAATAATTCCCCCTGCGGTTAGCACATCAGGTGTGGGCATCAAGTGTACCCCGTCCCCAACTTGATCCCAATCCCTGGGTGGGTTTGGGAGTGGATGGCTGCCCAGCCTCCTGGTGCTGCCTTGACCCACAGCCTTCTCTGGGATGAGGACTAAGCCAGAGGCAGCAGGGACAGAGTTGTCTCAGGCTGTCCAGGCCTGGCCTGAATCCCACGACAGCAAAGGCGTGGCCTGCAGAATTTGGAAACGACCACAGTGGCCTTCTAGTCACTTTACAGATGAGAAAACTGAGTCCAGGGAGAGCTGGTCAGTTGCAGGCGGCGCCTGGACTGGCACCTGGATCTCTGGGCTCCAGGTTCAAGTTCATTCTAAACAGACCGGTTGTACCCATCTCTGTAATTGAATGACTTGTCGGCATCAACAGAACTAGTAACTGGGTTTGGTCCTGGTGACCAAGGGGCACATCTCCCAGCTGGAAGCTGTTTGCTAAGAGCAAGGGTATGGCCCACACTGGGCTACCAAACAACAGAGCAAGCCCACGCTCAGGGCGTCAGCAAGCAGGGATATGAAATAAAACAAACCTTTTGAAAGAATTCAACACTTGAAGAAGAAAAAGAGGAGGAGGTGAGGGAGGGCAGAAGGAAAGTCGGAAGCAGCAGCAGCGAGTCATCATGAGAAAATCAGAGCTTTGTGGGATTTTAAAACTTGTGGTTTGGAAACATTTTTATTATTTAGATGTACGAGGGCAGACATCACCATCTTTTAAATGTTCACAGGAGGCCAAAGTATGCGAGAGCCACGGCCTAAAGCGGGGCTGTGGGCAGAGCCAGACCTGGGCCTTCAGAGTCCAGGGGAAGGGCTCAGGACCCGGCTGTGCAGCACGTGTCCCGAGTGTGTCACCCATGGCCCCACGATGTCCAGTGGGCAGACCTGGTCAGCAGGCACATGGTTCTCTATCTCTACTCCCTTCTGGGAGGGTCTGGGAGGCTAAGGTAGCCCTGACCATAGAAAACATGGATTTTCTAAAACATCTTCCCTGGAGACTTCTGCCCTTGAACAATGCTTATCTATCACAAGGTTGAAGTCTCTCCTTATCTTTCAAGGGTATGAGGTGGCCTGTAAATGCTTCACTTATTAACTCAGCTCTGATTCTCCCTGGGAAGCTAAGGGCCGAGTGAAACTCTAACGTGGGCATGTGGACAGCTTGTGGTGCCCTGTAGCTCCGCACCGTGGGCCTGCAGGTGCACGGCCAGTCCCATGGCCTCCAGAGGAGCAGCACAAACCCTTAGCCTGGGTGGGGAAGGAGCACAACGCTGACAGAACTACTGCTGGAGCGGGCCCCAGCACCTGGAAGCGCCGCATCCCAGGCCTGTCCCAGCCCAGCGTCTGAGCTAATTACAGCTCCGTTGTGGGGAGAGTCACCCGTGTCAGTTTAACTGACAGCCCAGATAAGAGGTACTGGGCTGAGTCTCACAGGTTGCACAACAAACCACTCTGCCAACTGAGGGCAGAGACAAGACTTTTTCAGTCCCTACGGTCAGAAACGAATTTCCTGGATGGCTGTCTTCTCCATCTCCTCTCCATGTCTTATTTTTAGTTTTCAGGTTGGTCTGAATTAGGCTTTGGCTTGTTGGGGGTGGGGTGGGCGGAGGATGATGGGTGATTTCCTCCTTCACTCATTTAAGCATCAGCCTGGTATCTGGTATCTGGCCGGTGCCTTCCTTTCGCGGTTCAAGACGTGTCCAGGGCTGTTGTATGTCATTGACCAGGGTTGGGCGCCCATAAAGCCAAGGCCACCAGCTCCACAGTGATAAGCAGATGAGCTTGGCCATGTGGCAAACTGAATTTAGTGCTGCAGCATGCTCAGCGGATTCATGAAGCCTTCTGTTCATTCAAGAAGGGATGTTCTCCCTCACTGCTACATCCCCAAACTCAGACCAAACAGCTTGCCAATCGGGTGCCCCCAACCCCGCACTACAAAGTTCTCCCCATAGAAGATCAATCAGCCTTCCTCTCCCGTGGGCTCCACCTGCACCCCTCGCTCCAACACCATCTGCCCGTGCCGCCCTGTGCGGTTGCTGTCCATTTATTCCATCTCCATTATAGTGTCTGCCTGAACAGCAAATATGAGGCTTCACAGAAGCATCGAAGATCTAAAAAGCATTTGTAACTGACTATAAGCGAATTCACATGAGGCCTCGGGTGGCATACGAGCCTCTGGCACTTTCGTCTCACCCATGGAGGCATTGTAGATCTCAAGGCAGCATCAGGACCATCCAGGGCAGGTGGCAACAATTTTCTTTCAAAATTCCAAGGTAGCTTAAACCAAGGCTGTAAGTGAATTGATAAGCCTCAGGTTCAAGACCAGAGAAAAAGAATAGGAGAGGAAAGTGGCCCTCAAATGTCCAAGAAAACGAGAGAAGGCAGGAGAGAGAAGAGGGAGTGGAGGGTGGAGGGTCACCCACAGTTTGCACAGGTGCCATCTCCAGAGCCATGGCGTGCTATACCCGAGGATGCAGCTCCTGGGCACAGCAGACCCGACCCTCCTGAACTAGGGGACCAGCAGCACGGGCCACCGAAGTGCAGCTCTCTCCAAGCTCTGGGCTTGAGGGCACTGAGTGGAGGGGAATGACTGGCTCGGAGGACCTGAGGCTTCTGGCTCTCTGCTCCTCCAGGCTCAGCTGTGAGTGCAGACACAAGCTCTGGGAGGCCAAGGACTTCATGACTGGGCTTACTCCCAGCAGGGCAAGCTGGGTCCTGGGGCCTGAGCCCCTGGCGATCTGCCACCGCTCTCTCAGACACCATGAAGGAAGTTCCACGAAACACCAAGTCCCTAACAAAATGCGATTTGACAATTCTGTGGCACATTCAAGGCGTTAAAGCTCCAAACTGAATAAAGGCTGTGCAACCACATAATGCTGTCAACAGAGCCTCTGTGAAGCGCATGGGTGTGTGAGCTTAGCTCCGAACCCACATTCTCCTGGCATGGTAGAGGGTCTCATCCTACCTCCCAGTCCCTCCTGGGGGACCCCCAGGAGCTAACCAGTGTCTGAAACGGCCTGGCTTTGGGTCTTCACCGCGGCTATAGTCTCTCCATCTGGACCATCTGATTCCTGTTCTGAGCTGAGCTTCCAGCCCTAAGGGGTGGGGAGGCGGAGCTCACCCTTTTTTCCCTCCTGGTGAAGCCGCCTTCCTGCATGCTGATGTTTTACCCTGGCTGAATTTAAACAGATGTGGTCAAGGATGGCGGGTCCCCAACGTGACCTCCCTGGCTCTGCTATGCATGCCTAATCCCCGTCCCCCAATCGATCACTCCCTGGTCTCCCTGCTTCTCCCCTTTCCTGTGCGACCACCAGTTGCTCACCAATAATTCGAAACTGCCTTTTTGACAGAGAAAATGAGCGTCAGCTGTTTACTACCGTGCCTGATTCTAAGAATTAAAGTGAAAAAAAAATTAAGAGAGTGAATGTTGATCACGACAGAGTTCACTGGTAACGAAATGAGATTCCTGGAAACGTAGTCTTCACCTTGGAGCTGGTTAAGAAGGAGATCGAGACCATCCTGGCTAACACGGTGAAACCCCGTCTCTACTAAAAGTACAAAAAAAATCAGCCAGGCATGGTGGCGGGCGCCTGTAGCCCCAGCTACTCGGGAGGCTGAGGCAGGAGAATGGCGTGAACCCGGGAGGCAGAGCTTGCAGTGAGCCCAGATCGCGCCGGGGCACTCCAGCCTGGGCGATGGAGCAGAGACTCCCTCTCAAAAAGGAAGAAAAAGAAAACAAACACAGGCCAGGCACAGTGGCTGACACCTGTAATCCCAGCACTTTGGGAGGCCGAGGCCAGTGGATCACTTGAGGTCAGGAGTTCAAGACCAGCCTGGCCAACACAGTGAAACCCCGTCTCTACTAAAAATACAAAAATTAGCCGGGAGTGGTAACGAACGCCTGTAATCCCAGCTACTCAGGAGGTTGAGGCATGAAAATTGCTTGAACCCAGGATGCGGAAGTTGCAATGAGCTGAGATCATGCCATTGCACTCCAGACTGGGTGACAGAGCAAGACTCCGTCTCCAAAAAAGAAGAAAAAAAAAAAAAAAGAAAGAAAAAGAAAACAAACATTTCTCCTGGTCTGCTTCTCCATCCTCCATCATGGCTCTGAGGCTCCCAGGTCACTGGTGGGAGCTTTCCCAGTTGGGCCTGCCTGGGAATCCACAGCCATTGTCATCTGCTACCAGCGAGTAGATGAATATCTGCTGAGTAAGAAGCTCCTCCTGGGACGTGGAGGTGGAGGCAGGGAATCCCCTCCTTGCAAAGGAGCTCAGCCATAATGAAGAAGTGCCGATGGACAGACAGGAATTCCCACTCTTCTTTGTTCAGCACTCCAATGTGTAGAGGTTGAAAGGAGGATGGTGTCACAGATTGAAATGGAAACTTGGTAGGAGACATGTGATGTGTGTGGTATGTGTGTGTGGTGTGTGTG
>NW_012117032.1:1060863-1063591 GCF_000951035.1 Colobus angolensis palliatus | reverse complement strand
TGGTTTGTGGTATGATGTGTGGTGTGGTGTGTGTGTGATGTGGGGTGTCTGGTATGATGTGTGTGTGGTGTGATGTGTGTGTGTGATGTGTGTGTGTGGTATGATGTGTGGTGTGTGTGCAGGTGTGTGGTGTGGTTTGTGGTGTGGTGTGTGGTATGGTGTGTGCGTGGTGTGTGTGGTATGATGTGTGGTGTGTGTTGTGCGTGTGGTGTGATGTGTGGTTTGGTGTGTGTGTGATGTGTGGTGTGTGGGTATGTGGTGTAGGGTGTGGTGTGTGGTGCATGTGTGATGCGGTGTGTGTGTGTGTGTGTGTGGTAGGATGTATGGTGTCAGGTGTAGTAGGTGTGGTGTCTGTGTGTGTGTGGTGTGTATGGTGTGTTGTGGTGTGGTGTGTGTGTGTGGTGTGTGGTGTGTCTGTGGTGTGTGTGTGGTGTGTGGTGTGTGTGTGGTGTGGCGTGTGTGTGTGGTGTGTGTGTCTGTGTTGTGGTGTGTGATGTGATGTGTGTGTGGTGCGGTGTCTGTGTGTATGATGTGTGTGTGGTGTGGGGTAGTGTGATGTGTGTTGTGGTGTGTTGTGTGGTGTGTGTGTGGTTTGTTGTAGTGTGCTGTGTTATGTGTGTGTATGGGAGTGTGTATGGGTGTGGTGTGGTTGGTGTTTTGTGGTGTGGTCTGTGTGTGGTGGTATGGTATGTGTGATGTGTGTGGTGTGTGGTGCGTGTGTGGTGTTTTGTGATGTGGTCTGTGTGTGTGGTGTGTGTGTGTGGTGTGTGATGTGTGTATGGTGTGTGTGATGTGGTATGTGTGTGTGTGGTGTGGTGTGTGTGTGTATGGTGTGTTGTGTGTATTGTGTGTGGTGTGGTGTGATTGTGTGCATGGTGGGTGTGGTGTGGCGTGTGTGTAAGGTGTGTTGTGGTGTGGTGTGATGTATATGTGTGGTGTGTTGTGGTATGGGGTGTGTGTGTGCAGTGCATGTGGTGTGTTTGTGTGTGTGTGGTGTGTGGAGTTGTGTATGGGGGTGTGTGTGGGGATGTGTGTGTATATGTGGGGGTGTGTGTGTATGTGGTGTGTGCATGGACTGGAAAAGACAAGATTCCTGACATGAAGACTGGGGAAGCCTCTGGCTGCTGTGACCGACCCTCAGCTGGGGGCAGCCTTCTCTGCTGCAGGGCGGAGGGAGGTAGGCAAGGGTGCCGAGGCTCAGCTTCAAAAGGGGAGGATTCCCTGGAGTTGCGGAAGCCTTTAGTTGGGAGAAGCAGCTGGAATGTGGGGGTCACTCCTTGCTTTCTGGAAACCCCAGTGTCCCCTGGGGTGGGCCTTCTGGAAACCTTCCCCTGGCTGTTTTCTCTCCACGCACCTCCCTTGCTGCTGTCTCCTTCTCCCCACAGCTGTAGCGGAGCAGGCTGGGTGCTTATTTCAGTCCCCTGTACCTGGCTCCTACAGTTAAGGGCCCTTCCAGAACAGGTTGTTCCCAAAGTCCCAGAGAAAGTGCTCACCAAGTGCGTGTTGATGATGAACTCCCAAATCAACGTGTGGAGTTTCCTTCTGGTATTCGGGAGTTTTTTTTAAAAAAAAGAGCACACCTTTGAGTTTTTCTCTCTTCTCTATAATATGCCACAAGGTGAGGTTTCAAAGGTTATAGCAAATTGAGAACGAAAAATGTTTGAAGGAGCCAAGAGGAAAAGGCTCCAGGTTCATCCTAATGTGAATATACAAGCAGGCCTCGTCTCATCTGAGTAGAGCACAGACCTATGGGACCACGCAGAGTGAGGGGATGAGACTCCTGCACTCAAGACTTCGCAGTCCTATTGGGGACCAGGTGGAAAACGTTATGGAACATGTGGAGACAGAGGAAAACCAAGCCCATGCCTGCAGGAGAAGTGCAGGCTAGGGGAGAGCTGCGCCAGGATTTTCAGGGAAGGGTTCGTGTGGGCAGTGGGAACCACTTGGGCCCCAGAGGATGAGTGAGGCCTAGGTAGGAGGGGAGGAAATCCTGGAAGCTGGTATGAGTGTGCGTGCGTCTGAAGTGGCGTTTGCCGGGGATGTTTGGCTCTGAAGGAGAAGGATGGCCACTTGTTGAGCTTCCCATGTGACAGGCCCTGCAACGATGTGTGTTAACCCGCCCCATGCTTACCACAGCCCTGAGTCGGGTCTCATCATGTTCATTTTGCAGATGATAAAACCAAGGTTCAGAAAGGCTTGAGTCTTGCGGTCCAGAAGGAAAAGCAATGGGACTCAAATTCATGTTGGCTTCCAAAGCCCCTGCCCTCAGTCCTACCTCTCAGGACCCACCTGGGGGAAGACAGGAGTGTGGTGTTGAGTGGAAAAAATGCGGCTGCCCAGAGAGGGTGAAGTGTCAATATGGGAGATACAAGAGAGGACAGAAAATTCCATCCTTACCTCAGGAGGCCGTAGAGAGTCATGGTAGGTCTTTGGCTATGGGAGGGATGTGAAGAAAGGGGTGTTTGGAACAAATGACTTGGTCTGGGTTTCCTGGAAGATGCCAGAGGGCAGGGAAACCACCCAGGAGTGGGCAACATGGCCCTGGCTCAAGGTAGGGGACGGCAGGAGAGGAGAGATGGAGCAGACAGACATCTGCCTGAGTGTTCCATGGTACATTAGTCAGTGTCCTATAAAAAAGAAGGCCTACGGGTGGTCAAATTTGGAGTGTTCTGGGTTGAACAAAGTAAGAGAGTAATAGAGTCATTGCTCTATTGTGGAACTTCTTCTC
>NW_012117032.1:1049696-1060348 GCF_000951035.1 Colobus angolensis palliatus | reverse complement strand
CAGGCTGGTCTTAAACTCCTGACCTCAAGCAAACTGCCTGCCTTGGCCTCCCAAAGTGCTGGGATTACAGGCATGAGCCACTGTGCCTGGCCTACTGTGGAACTTCTCATAGCCTTTGATATACTGATATGACTGCAGGGAGGAAATGTGATCTGCAGTGTTTCTCAGACTCATTTGACCACGAAACCCAGTTTCTGCCAAGTGCCTCCTGCAGCTGGCGTTCCACAGAACACTCTTTGAGAAACACCGTGGTGCCTGGTCGCCCTTATGTCACGGGTAATGTGGGTGATACGCTAACTTGGAACTTTGGGTGTAGAGCCCAGGCTCTTGTTTCACTGACCTACTGAGTTTTCTTGCTTGCTTTGTTTTCTGAACCTTGCTTTAACCTTCCCTAGCAACTGGGATCTCTTCCCCAGACCTTGGAACAACGCACTAGCTCGCATTGTGCCAGGCCTGCAGGCAGGAGTGGACTCACCTTGCCAATGGCCCTTCTCTGTCCTTGCTGAGGACAGTGATGGGCTTATCCTGCTTGGCAGCTCTGGCCAGGCCTGGAAGACCTACACTCAAGTATGGGTAGTTACAACTCAGCCATCCAGAATGCCTGAAGAACATTCTGTCCCAGGGAAGACACCAACAGGGACATCAGAACAGCCTGGGGGTCATGGCCAGATCACAGTAAAAATGGCAATGTGACTGGCTTGCTACAGAAAGGAATTCAGAATAAGAAGTCTCTCGGACTCCATCCAGTGGGTGTTAGTTACAAAGAAACCAAAAGAACCACCTCAGAAGGTTTCACTGGTGGGGCAGTTTTGAGCCCTCAGGGACTGCCAGATGGTAAGAGTGGAGAGTGTTTAGGAAGAAAGCCTTATCTGTCGGCGTAGGTACCAGCTACATGCATGTCTCCACTGAGGACACAAGGACCAGACTCCAGAGACAATTCAGCAGGTTGGGAGTCTAGAGACCAGAACTTCTACAACCAGCCCAGACACCAATGGCTGGCTGACCTCAGGGCAAATCACTTTATGTGGTTTCCTCCTTTGGGAAAAAAAAAAAAAGAGAGAGAGAGAGAGAGACAGAGAAAGAGAGAGAGATAAAATCTGATCTACCTCTTAGAGGTTCAGGGTGGTTTCTGTTTTGCTTTTTGTGAGGAGCAACTCATAAAAATGATACCAAACTCCTCTGAAAATAAATACAGGCTCTATGCATTTCTAGTAATAATAGCAAGTATTCTCATTGGGATTGTGGCTCAATTTACCACGATAAAATCACTGGTAAATTTCTAAAAAGTCACCTCTTTGTGCACATACCTGCTCTTAGAAAATGGTTTTCTGTTAGGGAGAAATTAAAGGACACTCAGAGTTACTCATTTGGGAGTTTATGTTTTTCCTTCCCCCCAACTGAATAGCCCTCTGGAGAGGTTTCCATTTTGGTCATATTTCAGAAATGACTGAATGTCAGATTCTGCACTCTCACTTACTGAGAACGAATTTAGAAAAATGAATGAGATTAGCAGATAAGTAAACAAACATATTAATCGAGTAGAAGTACTGCGGGCAGTATGGAATTACATGTTTCCATATTCTTTGTTAGTCTGCGTGAAACCAAAACCCAGAAGGTTGTATTAAACATAATCACCTAACTCCATGGGGCCCGGGGAGGAATTTTTAATGTAGCAATTGAAAGGCGTGTGATTGTGCAAAACACAATGGCACAAATGAGTGTTCCTGTTGCTTTCATTTCTTTCAGAGAGGGAATTAGCTCTGGAGGAGCACAGAAGAGTACCGCATTTCAGACCTCCCTCCCGCCCCAAAGAGGAGAAACACCCTGTTGGACCTCACTGATCCATTGAAGGTGGATATGAGTCCTATCTGGAATGAGGTCTTAATACAGGTTTTATGTTGTGAGAACCCGGCCCTTGGCTCCCAGGAGTGCTTCTAAGTTAAAAACTTCATTGCATTCATTTTTTTTGTTGTTGTTGGTGTTTAATACATGTTTCGTAGACTCCCGTCTTAAAAGCTTTCTGATTGATTGGCGGCAGAGAGCCAGTTCCCTTATCTAACAGGACTAAGTCCCCACTTTCTCCGTAGGGGCCAAGAACATCCAAAAAGGCTGAACAGAAGGTGGAAGAGGCTGCTCTGTTCTTTCTGGTCTGATGTCATGCCCTTAGTTAGTTGCACCTGATAAGTGCCTCATCCTTTCTCCTTTGCAGCCTAAGTGGTCTTGCAGGTGTGTGGTTTACTGGGTACTGCAGCCTTACCTTCTGCACCCAGCTGGCAGTGTCTGAGAGGAGTAGCTCTCCGCAGTAGGGTAACTATACACCGGGATCCCGAGGCCTGCTCAGCCCTAGGGTATTCACCTCTACCTCTCCATTGTGTTTATATTGACAAGGAACCCCTCAGAGCTGTCCTGTCCAGTACATAGCCACTAGCCACACATGGCTATTTAAATTTAGATTAAGTTAAAATAATTTTTTTCTCAGTCGTTTCAGCCACATTTCAAGTACTCAATAGCCGCACTGTGGCAGGTGGCTACTGTATCAGAGAGTGAAGGTGCAGAATACTGCTGTCATTGCAGAAGTTCTATTGGATGGTGCTGCTTCAGAGATCACCCAGCCAATGCCTTGAATTTTCTAGAATTTTAAGAAACGGAGGCCCATAAAGGTTAAATGACTTTTCCAAGAATATCCAGGAATGTATAATAATGTGTTTCCTGGCCATTTTGGAATTCTTGTAGGAGGAAGATGTTCTTTATTTAAGTCTTGATTTTTGAAAGAAATGTTCCACTTCAAATATAATTTGATTTTTACAAGTAAGATAATGTAATATAGCAATGGTCTTGAACTATAAAAGCACTGGATCCGTTTTGGAGAGGTTCACCATGGTATATTCAATACTATCTAAATGATTTTCTTATCTTTAGTGGCCAGTGAAAATTTACAAGAGCGAAGTCTAGATTAGTTTTTGGGGACCAAGAAACATTGGTGTACTTACTCCCTACCTGGGAGTGTGCTACTAGTACAGTTTTTCTCCTAAAGACTCTTGGAAACCTGAGGATCAGTTATACAAGAAAGCCAAAGGGCCAGCTGTGCCCTGGAGTCATAGGAATCATTATTATAACGTCCACAGTCAGTCGGCAGCATTGGTCAGATGCAGGGTGAGAGGACAGTGATACAGGCTCTCCACGACATGTGTTTCCAGAACATACTTCATAAACACTGAGCCTCCCTTACAGCCAAGACAGACAATAAATGTCTCTGTCACTCAAGCGTGTCCAGGATTTACACAGTGCCTCATGCAAGGTCTCACTGCGGGCCAGAACTCATAGAGGTTGGGAGGGCTGAAGCCTTGCTCCATGGCAGAAATCAAGCACAAAGAGCCATTGAGTGTTAAAGATGGGGGAATTCAGCACTTGAGGACTCAAAAAAGGTCCTCCCGTAGAAGGGGCCCAAAAAGTTCCTCTGAGAGTCACATTTCTTGCTAAACTTCTTTGTATACAATTTGTCGCTATGGAGAGAGATCAAAGGGAATTCTAGGCAATTGTTTTTGGTTACTAACTAAATGAAATTGATCTGCAATTATTCTAACAGGTAACTGAACCATGGTACGGAGAGAACATAAAAGAAAGAATCTGGGCTTGCTGTGGTCTTTATTAATTTCATCTCTATTATGAATACCTCTGCTATGTTCTTCTAAGCCCCCACCCCCACCATATGCGATAAGGAGATATAAAAGAGAGCAGCATAGTGTCTACCATTGGCACAATGGGTTGTGTTTCTCTGACTTTGGGGCCTTGACTTGTTGGAGAGGACATCACGAAATGCTTGTGTCCACCATGGATGTGAATTTATTGAACAGACCCTGGGAACTGGGGCAGCAAAAGAAGCTCTGGTGACTGTTTGGGGTCAATTTTGTGACAGGAGGCTAGCATGCCAGAATAGGAAACCAACTCGTAAGGATGCAGAAGACAAGACACTAGGTCCAAGTCATCAGTGTCTGCAGCTGTCTGCAGTTAACCAAGAACATCCAAAAAGGCTGAACAGAAGGTGGAAGAGGCTGTTCCAGACGAGTCAGGGAGCACCAATCAAATGACACACATCTGGGCGAGTCAAATTCAGGGCCCAGGAGGTCAGAAAATTAGCAAACTCAACACCGGTATGCTGCTCTCTTTTGTAATTCTACCCCATATGAGTAAGCAACGGCTCCTGGAATTTTCTGACAGTCAAGAGGGAGGGTTGAGGAAGGACAGAAGATGGGCTTCATAGTGGTTCCAAGAATATCTTCCACCTCTTGGGATGGGCCTTTCTCCCACCTGGGACTCAGCCTGGAGATGTGCGTGCAGCTTCTTGATGGGGCTGCTGGTTCACAGCACCCTAACCATTCAGGGACTGGTAAATTTCTCTTTCTTGGGAATAATTCTTGGTCAAACCAGGTATTCTTCCTTACTCTTGACCTATTTGAGGAGGAAATGGGGACCGGAACATACAGCAGGTATTATCCCTGTATATTTGAGAATAGAGCTAGGGAAGAATTTTGAGAGATTCAGAGTGGGGGTGAGGGCAAGATGAAATGAGACTGGAGAAAATTGCTGAGCTGTGGCTGTGTAATTGGAGGAGGCGAAGCCTTGCAGAGAGGCACTTCTGGGCACCAGAGCTTCTCTTCTGCAAATGACCGTCTCCCTGAAGGCTGGAACTTCTGGGTCAAGATGGCAAGGATGGCTGGGAGCTGCCTGCACCAGCTGGTGGTGGTGGGGATCCACATGCCTGGGTGATATGGTCTGGCTGTGCCCCCACCCAAATCTCATCTTGAATTATAATCCCCACATGTCGCAGAAGGGACCCAGTGGGAGGTGATTGAATCGTGGGAATGGTTTCCCCCATGCTTTTCTCGTGATAGTGAGTTCTGTTGAGATCTGATGGTTTTATAATCATCTGGCATTACCCCTGCTGGCACTCATTCTGTCTCCTGCCACCCTGTGAAGAGGTGCCTTCTGCCATGATTGTAAGTTTCCTAAGGGCTCCCCAGCCATGTGGAACTGTAAGTCAATTAAACCTTCTCTCTTTATAAATTAGCAGCATTAATTTAGACAGACTAACACACTGGGGAAGGGTAGGGTGAAGGTTAGACTTTACATACATGGCACCATGCTGAGTTTGGTTTCAAGGGCCAAACTGGTGAACTCAGAAAGGGAAGCCTGATGTAGCTGGAAAAGTCAAACCTCAACTCCACTACTACTAGCTATGAGGCTTTGTGAAAGTAAATTAACCACTCTGAACCTCAGTCTCTTTATCTGTGGTGGTAGGCTGAATAATGACTCCTCCAAAGATGTCCGCATCGAAATGTTCTGAAGCTTGTGAATATGTTAACTTACATGGTGAAATGGACTTTGCAGATGTGATTTAGTTAAGGATCTTGAGATGGGGGGAGAATTACAGATTGTCTGGGTGGGCCCCACCTAATCATAGAGTTGTTGTAAGAGAGAGGCAGGAGCATCAGACTGAGAGTGAGAAAAGCAAAGGCTAGAGTGATGGGAAGAAGGGTCACCACCTAGGGAATGTTGGGGGGCCTCTAGAATCTGGAAAAGGCAAGGATACAATTCACCCCTAGGGCTTCCAGAAGGGATGCAGCTCTGCCTACAACTTGATTTTAGCCCAGTGCGACCTATCCAATGCAAAATCAAGATACTCATCTCATAAGGCTGTTGCCACAGGTTAAAGGAGACAACGTATCTGAAGCACTTAGCATAGTGTCTGCCACGCACTAGGTGCTGGGTAAAAGGTAGATGATTTTATACTTTGTTTTTAGAAATTATATGATCTGAGCCGGGGTTGGATCCCATCTGACTTAAAGCCCAACCACTACATAATAGTCAAAACAACTTGTAGCGGTTGGAAGTAGATGCAGTTCTTCCAAAGTCTGTGGTAAGACATTTTAGGATTGCTGGAAGCCAAGGAGATGCTTCCAAATTCTTTATCTCAGAAAGCTTTTGGGACCCCAGCATCCCCTTTGGATAACCTGTTGCATCATCAGGCCTCCAGACATGAAGCTGAATTCCTGCATCTGAGTTCTGCACATCTTGGTGGCTTTTGCAGGATTGCATGTGCTCTTGAGGCACTCTCTCATATAATGTGGAAGTGGAGACAAAAAATGTCACCAAGGTGTGGCTATGGAGTGGGAGAGGAGGACTTAGAGGATGTCATTAGCAAATTGCTGGGTGGCTGCCAGGGTATTGCAGAAGTCTGGTGACTTCATCTGATAATTTGCTGATCATTCAAGTTTATTCCTTTCTAGGTTCCTGTCATCCTCACTGGCTTTGTTTCACAGCTGAGAGACTGAATATACAAATGGGCAATGGCCAGATCAGATATAAAAATAGAATTCAGACCCACAGTCTACAGCACCCAGCCCAGGAAACCAGCTCATGACCTACTGTTACCAGCCCAGGAAGCAGGTCTGCTGCAGACCAGACTCGCAGAAGTCAGATCACTGTCTGTAGTAACAACCCACGAAGCCAGACAATAACCTCTGCACGATGCCCCTAAATGGCCAGGAGTTAATTAATCATGGACAGCTTCCTTGATTTTTCTTCCCTGATTCCAATATAGGACCAACCAGAGAAAGTCAAATATGCACCTCTAATTATTCATATAGGATGTCATGCTTCTAGTTAGCCCACCTCCATGTAGGTGCTCCCACCCTATGCCAACAACCTCCCATCAGGGTGAGCTTGAAGCCTTCCCTCTTTGCCATTTTAAAGCTTTCCCACTTATCTGCCTGCCTTTGATTCTCTGCCAAAATGTAAAAGATAGTGGCCGACTCCCTTGGTGTATATATAGCAAGCTCTGAATAAATGGCCTTGGCTTCTCTCACTTGATTGGTCTGCATTTATTTCCACATGCCATACAACTAGCACATGTGAATTTGGAGGTAAGAACATGTTCTACACTCTTGGACCTAGACAAATTTGGTCTCACGTGATTGGGTCAGAGGGACAACACTGTGGCCTCATGAAGCCCCAAAGCCTTCTTGGTTCCTGTCTTGGTGGAGTGCGGGTGACTTCTCTAGGAGCAGGAGATGACTGTGATGAAATAGTGACTAAGTTCTATTTGAACTTGAATGAGTTATGGCACAAATGGGTGGAACAGAAAAGAAGTAATTAGTAAAGACAAATGGGAAAAGTCCAAAATTAGAATTTTGTTTTTAAATAACACTTGGGAGAGAACAAATTAGGAATGAAGACAACATATTTCCCCATTTCCCGGCACACAGATCTCATTTTAAAGAAAACAATGAGGACGTAAGTTTTAAGTGGTGTCATAGGGAATGTTAGAAGCTAATGTTACTAATCTAAAAACTATTACTGCAAGGAAATATCCAGGTGGTTATGGGGCAAAGATATTGCAGGAACTCTCTGCGGACATCTCAAATTGTTGGTCTTTGAAAAAAAGGTCCACATGTGATGCTCTCTGCAGTGTCATTGTCAAGATCATAACTAAGTTTATTGCAAGCCATTATCAAGATGCATTCTCATGTTGTGTACCTGGCTCCAAGGACCACAGTTGATTATTATCTTGAGGGGTCATTTATTATTCCCTCTCTTTCTTTGTAAATAAAAATGACAAGCCAAAGCTTGGTAGTGGCTGAGAAAATTGTTGACATGTAATTACGGGATTTGCTTCTTTGGTTCAGTTTCTTACTTTGAATCTTTACACTGTCTGCGTAGCTATTGTGGATTTATTATTTTCTGTAGCTGAATAGAAAATAATGTTTTAATGGTTTTGCGTAATACATCCTGTTATTTTCCATTCTATGCGGCATGAAAACTCTTTCACATTCATCTTTGATCTCCCTGACTCCAGCATCCCATGAGGCTGGTAGAATATGGTGGGACAAGTGTCGCAACCCATTGAACTGTTGAGGATCAAAGATGCAAAGAGGCCATATGCTTTGCCCAAAGTTGTACACTCAGCAAGCCAGAATTTGAACCCTGACCCGATATCAAGAGTTTACTCCCTGTCAAGAGGACTTGCAGTCCTTCCACTGGACACGTTTTAGATTTAGTTTCCCCTTTGAACTGATAACAGCTATTTCAAAAGTAAGAAGTTTTCTGGATTAAGTTTGAAAAAGGAGAGTTGAGGGAGCTGGAGAAGATTTTTCCTGTTTTACCAACTTAATTAGCAAGTATGGGGTGAGGTAGGGAGCAGCGGGGGCCTGAAGAGGAAGGCGTTTTGCAGACACATCACTTGTGCATGAGATGTCAAATATCTGTACACAGGGTCTGTTCCGGTGCTATGGTCCAGCATGGTGGCCACCAGCCACATGTGGCTCATGAGCGCTTGAAATGTGGCTCACTCACTCTGAGATGTGCGGCCACTGTCACATTCCATATTGACTTCAAAGGCTTAGTATTAAAAAAACCAAACAAACAGCCTATTGTGGTGTTATGATAGGGACTGGTTTTCCTCCATGGTTCCTGGCTTGTGACTTCCATAGCCCTTGTTACAGTATTTTGTTATGATGTTGGGTATGTTAAATCTGACATACTTCTGCCCCCTTTCACCTGCCCCGGGGCAGGACTCTACTGCTTTCCTGATTGAGGTTTTTTTTTTTCTTTTTTTCCCAAGCTTAATTCACTTTATTTCTCTTGTACAGAAACCCTATGTTGTAGCCACAGCTGGAGCCTGCGTCCACTGCAAGGAGACTCCGTGCAGCTGATTGAGGTTCTTAAGACCTTCCCACGAGTCGTTCCTACTCTATGCCCTGGGGAAAGGAATGCTGACGTCATGAAGCTTCCATAAAAACCCAGTGGACAGGGTTCAAGGAGCCTCCAAACAGCTGAACATGCTGAGGTTGCTGGAGGGTGGCACCGAGGGAGGGCGTAGAAGCTCCACACCCTGTCCCCCATCCCTCAGCCCGTGTGTCTCTTCATCTGTATCCTTGGCAGTATCTTTTACAATAAACCAGTAAACATAAGTAAGTATTTCCCTGAGCTCTGTGAGCTGCTCCAGCAAATTCACAGAAGCCAAAGAGGGGGCTCTGGGGACCCCAACTTGAAGCTTGTTGGTCAGCAGTTCCGAAGGCCTGGACTTGCGACTGCTGTGGTCCGGGGCAGTCTTGGGGACTGAGCCCTCAACCTGTGGGATCTGACACTGTCTCCGGGTGGAGAGTGTTGGAACTGAATCAGAGGACACCCAGCCAGTGTTCCCTGCTTGGTGTGTGGGGAAAAATCCCCATACGTTTGGTCACAGAAGTCTTCTGTGTTGATGATTGTTGCGGTATGACAGTAGAGGAAAGACACTGTTTGAGAGTTTTCCCTACATGCCTATGTCAAAATTTTTCTATTATATGTTAACATGATAAATTGGGTTAATAAAATATATATAACAGTTCATTTCATGGGGTTATTGAAAAATTTTTTAAATGTGGCTACTAACAAATTAAAAATTACATATGCTGGCCAGGTACAGTGGCTCCTGCCTGTAATTCTAGCACTTTGGGAGGCTGAGGCAGACAGATTGCCTGAGTTCAGGGGTTCAAGACCACCTGGGTAACATGGTGAAACCCTGTCTCTACTAAATATACAAAAACTACCCCAGCATGGTGGCAGGCACCTGTAGTCCCAGCTACTTGGGAGGCTGAGGCAGGAGAATTGCTTGATCCCAGGAGGCAGAGGTTGCAGTGAGCCGAGATCATGCCACTGCACACCAGCCTGGGTGGCAGAGAAAGACTCCGTCTGAAAAAAAAGAAAATTACATATGTGGCTCACATCTGTGGCTCACCTTTAATTTCTGCTGTGTAGTGCTGTTCCAGAGGTTTACCCTTTGTATGTGACACTCACTTGGTAGGTGAGGGTGAGGCCAGGAGTCCAGCTATGGCTCAAATAGGACAGAGACACTTGCAGCAGAGGGCGGAAAGAAAGACCGCTTGTCCACCCTGCTTTCCCCTGGGAATGGGGTTCTCGTTATGCAAGAACATTAAAGAAGAGGCAAGAGCTCCATGTGGCAATTTCAGTGGAGGCATATTCACTTCTGAAACCTAGTTTCTTTCCTAAACTCCACCCAAGGCAAAATGGATTATTGCTTCCTGGAAATCGAACCAGGGGACTTTAAAGTGTTTCATATTAAAAACAGAAAAGCCCAAGAAGGAGAAAAATAATTACATTTCTAAAAGCTCTTAGAACAAATGCTTGCTTGTGAGAAATAACTTTTCTATAAATATTTTATTCCTCTTTTTTTCCCCTTTTGTCCTCCAGCTGAGAGGTTCCACATGGATATAGGAGATGATGTTCCCCTTGGGAGAGAGGATCAAAGCCCCCCTGGGCTGCTTGCTGCTGAGTTTTTATTCAGAATAATCTTTGTGGCTTCTACCCTAACCCGCCTGCAGGGCTCTGCGATGAAGTGAGCTCAAAACTGTGGAAAAACAAAGAATATGGAGAAAAATCCATTGCTCCTTAGCATCCAAACTGGTGTTCCAAACACAAAGATCCAAGGCTTGGCTGGAGAAAGAGAGAGGGAGGGGGAGAGAGAGAGAGAGAGACAGAGAGAGAGAGAGAGAGAGAGAGAGAGAGAGAGAGACAGAGAAAGAGAGAGAGATAAAATCTGATCTACCTCTTAGAGGTTCAGGGTGGTTTCTGTTTTGCTTTTTGTGAGGAGCAAC